>NW_021616331.1:0-2861 GCF_004785775.1 Grammomys surdaster
GGAAAGGAAAGGGAAATAGCATAGTTAAGGGTACATGTCATCAGTCCTGGTAAGCAACAGTCAATTCTCAGGACCCACAGAGAGGAAAGAGAGCCCCAATCCAGTCTTTAGCCTTTGATCAGAGCATGTGCTTCTTGGCCTAACAGTTTTTGTGAAAAGGCACAAGAACATACACACAAAAATAAAGAAATAAAAATATTAAAATTATGTAGTCTTTACATTTAACTTATCACAAAATTTAGAACATTAGTTGAGCTTCTCATTCATCTGAAAGACCATGGCTTCTTTTTAACACTGAGAGAGTGTGATGCATAGTGATAGCCTGCAGCGAAGCTCCTGTGAGCTTTCAGTCTTGACAAAATGATTGTGATCAAGGCCTGATTTGAAGATCAGGTACTCACTCTAGCATGTATCTGCTGTTTTATTCTTCTGTGAATATCCTTTGTGGCTTTAGTTGTTCAGTTGATAGAAAAGCATACAGTGAGAATTTAATGTTTAAATGACACTAGTTTTAAATTAAAGATTTCTTAAAATTTTAAATTGAAATGTGTCTGTGAAGCCACTGGGAGTAGCATGTGTTTGAAGACAATAGCCCCTGGGCAGAGAAAAATAATTCTTTGCCTGCTTGCCAAATCATATTATTGTCAAAACCTGAATGGAATTGGAAGCCCATTCACTCTGTTGTGATGGATAATAGATGTGATGTAAATAGTTGCATGATTTTACCTTACCTCATATGTGGTGGGATTCTTAAATAAGAGAATGTTTCATTGGCATTGTTATATGAGCCTATTTTCTATATTCCTCACAATAATTTCATACCAGTTAAGGAGAATCATTTTGATTCATAAACCATCGTATTTTTGTTAACATTTTATATTTATATTTAAGTATTATTTTATAGTAATTCAGTGATTAATTACACAATTACAAGTATAATAAAGAGGACTCAGCCATGTACCCTCTGTTATTGAACTGAGCTCTTTAGGAAGTTACCAATGACTATGGCACAAGACTTCCCAGTTGGTTTCTGTTGTATGTTTTTGAATACTTAAGTTCATGACTGTCTACCTGTCTGATACAATAATTTGTCTACCTATATACTTGCTATTTATTCCTTTAGTTATGATAGCTGTGTGTTATTAAGCTTAATCATTAAAACAAAAAGTATGTCTATCATAATTCATTCTCTAGACTATACAGAATAGCTGTTAATATATAATAATTTAGCATCAAACTGGTGCTATCACATTTTAGAAGTTATCTCAAAATTCAGTTGATAAAATATAGGTAGTTAATAACCCATAAATATCATATTGCAATATGATGGTCTTAATTTTCTATGTATACATTTGAAAAATATTGTTTTTTCAATAAGTGCTTCAGTGAGAATTTGCTGATAATTTTAAAATGAATTGATGAACAATTGATATAACATATTAATAGTGCACCAAAAAATTCACTTTATAAAGTAACATAATTACACATTGATTATCATGATTTTCTCTTTCAGTTTTAATGATTTTGTGTTTAGTCTGATAATATTTTTTATGTGAGAAAATCAAATATCTATGTGTATCCCTTGAAGTGGGATCAACTCATATCTACTTCTTACTGGTCAGAGTAGATGGCAGTAAATATAATTGAATATTTCCTACCTGAAATATAAATTAATCAATTGAAAAGAAAATCATGTTCTTATATTAACAATATTTGCATTTCCTATTCAACAAAGAAACATTACAAGTCAAGTTATTGAAATCTAACCAGAATCATTGGCATTTTCTAACACAAACCAATTCAACATTTCACCTTGGAGAGGAAAATGTTTTAGTTCATTTATTCATATATATTGCAATTTATCTGCAGTCCTTGGCTTTGGACCCAGGGCCCCACACATGTTAAGTTCTAACATGGAATCACACTCAAATCCAATAAATACTGTTGTTTTGATATAAATTCATTTCTACCTTTGAGTAGTCTCCCTTTGGTTAGTTTTTATTTATAAAATCTCTATCATTGTTCTAATCTCAGTTGTAACTCTCTTTTGTGTTGAAGAAAGTATTATGAGCAATTTGAAAGTCAGAAGTCTTGGTCCTTTACAGCTTTATGTATCATGTCTGCAATAGAAATCACAGAGTAGCCTAAAGTAAGGAGGGTGACTCTGGGGGAGAGAGGCTAGGGAGGAGACTGTATGGAAAGATGGGAAACTTCAGTCTGGATGTATTGTATGAGAGAAGAATAAAAAACATCATGAAAACAAAAATAAAATAAACACAGAAAGGAAAAAATGAAAACAGAGATTGGTAAATAGTAGTGTCCCACTTACTTTCTTCATTAATACAATACAGCATCCTAACCCAGGCATGGTCCGACTCATATTAAAATGAGTCCCAGTGCAAAATTTAACCTATTCAAGATAATATCTCATAGACATATGAAAAAGTTCTAGCTATAAGTGATTTTAGATCCTGTCAAATTACCAATCACTAGTAACCATAACTTTTATTTATTCATATTTATACATGTTTGCATATTGTTATATGATGAATTGTTATGGAGAAAGTATGATTTGATGAATTTAAAAATACATTCAGGTTTTCATATTCTTTATTCAAAGTGAACTAGTGTGTATGTGTATGTTGGGGCACAATAAAAAGTTATGTTAACAACAAAAATGAGGGATCTAGAAAATGCACTATGGCCCTTCTGCCCCTGCCTGGTCCTCTGGGCTGGAGCAGACACAGAGTCAGTCTGCTCCTGTCCTGTTGAGAAACTGAATCCTGAGTCATCCAGGAGCCACTGCACTCAGAGCAGCTGGTAAGATCTCCATCTCACTCCCTAAACCCCAGAGATAGATC
>NW_021616331.1:2871-7184 GCF_004785775.1 Grammomys surdaster
TCCCTTCTGCCCCTGCCTGGTCCTCTGGGCTGGAGCAGACACAGAGTTGGTCTGCTCCTGTCCTGTGGAGAAACTGAATCCTGAGTCATCCAGGAGCCACTGCACTCAGAGCAGCTGGAGCCACTGCACTCAGAGCAGCTGAAACTGAATCCTGAGTCATCGAGGACCCACTGCACTCAGAGCAGAAGGATTTCCAGATCCAAGAGGTGGCCTGAGTCCCAGGAGTTCTTCCACCCAGGAGATTAGGAGCATAAGACCACAGAGACCTCTGGACTCTGAGGAGCTCTGCAATAAGCAAGATAACTGGAAATACAGACTCCAGTTTTACACAGTGAGGGCAGGTACCACTAGAGTTAACCAGATGGCGAAAGGCAAGCGCAAGAACATAAGCAACGGAAACCAAAGTTTCTTGGCATCATCAGTGCCCAATTCTCCCAATATAGCAAGCCCTGAACACCCCATCACACCTGAAAAGCAGGATTCAGAATTAAAATCACTTCTCATGATGATGATAGAGGATTATAAGAAGGAATTAAGTAACTCCCTTAAAGAAATACAGGAGAGTACAAGTAAACAGATAGAAGCCCTTAAAGAGGAATCACAGAAATCCCTTAAAGAAATGGAAGAAAACACAAAGAAGGAATTAAACAAAAACATTCAGGATCTGAAACTAGAAATAGAAACAATAAAGAAAGTTCAAAGGGAGACAACCATGGAGATAGAAAACCTAAGAAAGAGATCAGGAGTCACAGACGCAAGCATCACCAACCGAATACAAGAGATAGAAGAGAGAATCTCAAATGCAGAAGATACGGTGGAAAATATTGACACAGTTGTCAAAGAAAATGCAAAATGCAAAAAACTCCTAACTCAAAACATCCAGGAAATCCAGGACACAATGAGAAGACCAAACCTAAGGATAATAGGTATAGATGAGAATGAAGATTCCCAACTTAAAGGGCCAGTAAATATCTTCAACAAAATTATTGAGGAAAACTTCCCTAACTTAAAGAACAAGATGCCCATAAACATACAAGAAGCCTACAGAACACCAAATAGACTAGACCAGAAAAGAAATACCTCCCGTCACATGATAATCAAAACATCAGATGCACAAAACAAAGAAAAAATACTTAAAGCAGTAAGGGAAAAAGGTCAAGTAACATATAAAGGCAGACCTATAAGAATTACACCAGACTTCTCACCAGAGACTATAAAAGCCAGAAGAGCCTGGACTGACATCATACAGACACTAAGAGAACACAATTGCCAGCCCAGATTACTATACCCAGCAAAACTCTCAATCACTATAGATGGTGAAACCAAGATATTCCATGATAAAACCAAATTTGCACAATATCTTCCCACAAACCCAGCACTTCAAAGGATAATTGATGGAAAATGCCAACACAAGGAGGGAAACTACAACCTAGGAAAAGCAAGTAAGTAATCTTCCAACAACCCCCAAAAAAGATACAAACATAACTTTACCTCTAATAACAAAAATAACAGGAAGCAACAATCATTTTTCCTTAATATCTCTTAACATCAATGGTCTCAATTCCCCAATAAAAAGACGCAGACTAGCAGACTGGATACACAAACAAGACCCAGAATTTTGCTGCATACAAGAAACACACCTCAGTGACAAAGACAGACACTACCTCAGAATAAAAGGGTGGAAAACAATTTTCCAAGCCAATGGTCCCAAGAAACAAGCTGGAGTAGCCATTCTAATATCAAATAAAATCGACTTTCATCCAAAATTAATCAAAAAAGATAAGGAAGGACACTTCACACTCATCAAAGGAAAAATCTAGCAAGGTGAACTCTCAATTCTGAACATCTATGCTCCAAATGCAAGGGCACATACATACATAAAAGAAACTTTACTAAAGCTCAAAACACACATTACACCTCACACAATAATAGTGGGGGATTTCAACACCCCACTCTCAGCAATGGACAGATCATGGAAACAGAAACTAAACAGAGACACTTTGAAATTAACAGAAGTTATGAACCAAATGGACTTAACAGACATCTATAGAACATTTCATCCTAAAACAAAAGAATATACCTTTTTCTCAGCACCTCATGGTACCTTCTCCAAAATAGACCATATAATTGGTCACAAAACAAGCCTCTACAGATACAAAAAGATTGAAATAATCCCTTGCATCTTATCAGATCACCACGGACTAAGACTGGTCTTTAATAATGACAAAAACAATGGAAAACCCACGTACACATGGAAACTGAACAACTCTCTACTCAATGATGACTTGGTCAAGGAAGAAATAAAGAAAGAAATAAAAGACTTTTTAGAATTCAATGAAAATGAGGACACATCATACCAAAACATGTGGGACTCTATGAAGGCAGTGCTAAGAGGAAAGCTCATAGCTCTAAGTGCCTACAAAAAGAAACTGGAAAGAGCACACACTAACAAGTTGACTGCACAACTAAAAGCTCTAGAACAAAAAGAAGCAAATACACCCAGGAGGAGTAGAAGGCAGGAAATAATCAAACTCAGGGCTGAAATCAACCAAATAGAAACAGAAAGAACAATACAAAATATCAATAAAACCAGGAGTTGGTTCTTTGAGAAAATCAACAAGATAGATAAACCGTTAGCCAGATTAACCAGAGGGCACAGAGACAGTATCCAAATTAATAAAATCAGAACTGAAAAGGGAGACATAACAACAGAAACTGAAGAAATTCAAAAAATCATCAGATCCTACTACAAAGGACTATACTCAACAAAACTGGAAAACCTGGATGAAATGGACAATTTCCTAGAAAGATACCAGGTACGGAAGTTAAACCAGGAGCAGATAAACCATCTAAATAGTCCCATAACCCCTCAGGAAATAGCAGCAGTCATCAAAAGCCTCCCCACTAAAAAAAGCCCAGGACCAGATGGTTTTAGTGCTGAATTCTATCAGACCTTCAAGGAAGACCTAATACCAATTCTCTTCAAACTATTCCACAAAATAGAGACAGAAGGAACACTACCCAATTCGTTCTATGAAGCTACAATTACACTCATACCCAAACCCCACAAGGACCCAACAAAGAAAGAGAACTTCAGACCAATCTCCCTTATGAACATCGATGCAAAAATACTCAATAAAATTCTAGCAAACCGAATCCAAGACCACATCAAAACAATCATCCATCATGATCAAGTAGGTTTTATCCCAGGAATGCAGGGATGATTCAATATTTGGAAATCCATCAATGTAATCCACTATATAAACAAACTTAAAGAAAAAAACCACATGATCATCTCACTAGATGCTGAGAAAGCATTTGACAAAATTCAACATCCCTTCATGATAAAAGTCTTGGAAAGATCAGGAATTCAAGGCCCCTACCTAAACATAGTAAAAGCAATTTACAGCAAACCAGTAGCCAACATCAAGCTAAATGGAGAGAAACTTGAAGCAATCCCACTAAGATCAGGGACTAGACAAGGCTGCCCACTCTCCCCCTACCTATTCAATATAGTACTGGAAGTCTTAGCCAGAGCAATTAGACAACAAAAAGAAGTCAAAGGGATACAAATAGGAAAGGAAGAAGTCAAAATATCACTATTTGCAGATGATATGATAGTATACTTAAGTGACCCCCAAACTTCCACCAGAGAACTCCTAAACCTGATAAACAACTTCAGCAAAGTGGGTGGTTATAAAATCAACTCAAACAAATCAGTAGCCTTCCTCTACATGAAAGATAAACAGACTGAAAAAGAAATTAGGGAAATGACACCCTTCACAATAGTTGCAAATAATATAAAATACCTTGGTGTGAATCTAACCAAGCAAGTGAAAGACCTGTATGACAAGAACTTCAAGTCTCTGAAGAAAGAAATTGAAGATCTCAGAAGATGGAAAGATCTCCCATGCTCATGGATTGGCAGGATTAATATAATAAAAATGGCCATCTTGCCAAAAGCAATCTACAGATTCAATGCAATCCCCATTAAAATCCCAACTCAATTCTTCACAGAGTTAGAAAAGGAAATTCTCAAATTCATATGGAATAACAAAAAACCCAGGATAGCGAAAACTATTCTCAACAATAAAAGAACTTCTGGAGGAATCACCATCCCTGACCTCAAGCTGTACTACAGAGCAATAGTGATAAAAACTACCTGGTATTGGTACAGAGACAGGCAGGAAGATCAATGGAATAGAATTGAAGACCCAGAAATGAACCCACACTCCTATGGTCACTTGATCTTTGACAAAGGAGCTAAAACTGTCCAGTGGAAAAAGGACAGCATTTTCAACAAATGGTGCTGG
>NW_021616332.1:0-4887 GCF_004785775.1 Grammomys surdaster
TTCGCCTTACTGGTGTTTAATGGTGATTTCAGGAGGGAGACTACGCATGCGCAGCAGCGCACCACATCTCCCCCTGTTTTAAATATTAATTGGAGCAGAAGGTGTCACTTCACTGGGTGCAATGGGCAAAGGCCCTCCAGGTGCAGAAGCTGAGACCCTGCTTGGGTGATTCTTGGGGAGGTTCTGTAGCCCCTTTCGTTTGAGGCCTCATGATGGTACTGAGCCTGCAAAGGAGAGCAATGCTCAAATCCTTACCCGTCACTGGGTCGATCTCCCCACCCGAGATCGCCCTGTCTTAGGTGGACCGAGTCTTACTTGACACTCCGTCATTGACATACCAGCCCTTATCATGGAACAGAGACCTCGTGGGGAAGAATAGTATAGGGGCTATCGATGTTAGTCCCTGAGCATGGACATCCAGATGCCAATAGAGTCACCATTTTCTAAGGCTGCAATGGCCTGAGCCACCACCACCCTATCTCTCTGTCGTTGAGCTCGCATCCTACACAGCAGAAAAAGGGTACCCGCCAGACCCAGGCACAAAATAGCTCCAAAAAGTCCCACTCCCACCCACTCTTTAAAGAAAGAGAAAGCTGAAGAGATCCAGGAGGAGAGTCCCTCAGTCAGGGACAGATCCACGCGCGTCGAGTTGATGGCCACCACAGCCGCTCTCAATTTTTTGAGTGTCTCATCGAAGTTTTCCGACCAATTTCCTGCAAGATACTTGGAAATTTCCTTAGAAACATTAGCAGCATGACTTACATTTTGATATGAAATAGAAGTAACACACAAGCCAGAATATTTCCATTGGCAACCTAATTGGGCCATCTCTATGTCAAAATCCCTCCTAGGCCCAAATAACGTCATAGCTGAAGGAGCTTCCACAGGCCAAGGAACATAACGAGGCATTCGGGCCACCATAGCAAAGGAAAATATAGAAACATTCCAACATACAGCATAACAGCAAGTACTATTATCACAACTCAAAAACTACCATTATAACTACCATTATATACAAAAAACACAAGGCGGAGCCACATGCATACCAGCATGGGTAAAAAGGAAACATCTTGTCCTGGGCTTAATAACTTTAGGTTGCTATATATGGAGAAAAGGTAAAAGCATTCTTCACAAACCAAGTGACTCACTCATCTTGTCTATAGGATCTCAAGATCTACGTGCCGAACTTCAGGATTTTGTTTCTTTAACTCTTTCTCAAGCCTGTCTACTTCATCTTCTGAGTATCAATAATGTTTTCTCCATGTTTAAGCATAAAGGCTTCTAATTGTTCAGGAGTTTTCACTTCTTGAATTTCCTACATCATTTGGTCAAAATCTTGCTTTTCCAAATATGATCTTGTAACAACTCGTTCATCTAAATCAACTTCTGCCTTAAATCTGACTTTGCCTAATCTCAGGTCTGTGGCTTTGACATTATGGATTGCCCTTACTGATGGGTCGCTCTCCAGGAGTGTACTTGGATCACGACTCTCTATGACATACTTGTAAAATGATGTGCCCTTGGCCTGGGCGCTCCTGCGAAGTTCATTTATGGCAACAAGAAGTGTCACTCCTTCAAACACCAAAGATCCTGCTAAAATACAATATGCCCATAGAAGGGATTCCGTTGGTTGAGGATGAAGCAATCCCATGACTCCATGATACCAAGAGAGTCCTGCGCCCATCATGAAAATACCAATACCACTAATCAATGAAGAAATATAGTGCTTATTTGAAAAGCCATAGGGGTGAGAAGAATCTGGTGTCTGAACAGACTTGCTGATGTCTAGTGCTATCAAACCCTGGTTACAAGTATCAGATAATGAGTGTATAGCTTCTGAGAACATACTTGCTGAACCCATATAAATCCAGGCAAGAAATTTAAAGAAGCAGTTTAAGCCATTAATGCAAATAGCAACCATCACCACTTTTCCTGGCTCCTTAAGAAACATTTGGAAACATTGAGCTCTAAGCTCCTTCCAAGCTTCTGGGCGCAACTTTGTAACGGCCGTTTCTTTTGTAACGGCTGTCAGGTTCTGTGCAAGCTATGGCCAGACCCTGATTGTATGAGGGTGCAATTTCATCGCAAAGATGAATGTATCTAAGTCTGCTTGTATGGTCTGAGAGCTGTGTAGGCAGTTCAACCTGATTAACATTGCCTTCACACTGACCTTCTCCTAGAAGCATGTTAATATCCCAATCTACATGCCTGTCTGAGCATTCATCATGGCACTATGATTTTTACTAGTGTTACTCCAATCTGAGCTCCAAATCAAGTAATCTCCTCCTGACAAAATAGGCAACTCTCCTCTATCCTCTTCTCAACCATAAACATGCATGAGTCAAAGAATTCCAAACTCACAGTTGAACTGCCAACTGTAGCCAATGGAATACTGGCAGTTTAACTATAATTTTGAGTTTCTTTTGATGAAGCAGCTTTTAATATCTCATTGAAGAGATACTGGTTTCTGGTTTCTGAATGACTATAACACTGAGTTAGTTTTACACCAACTTTCTGTTACCAAAGTTGTAAATTTCTAATCGCACCCAATAATTCAGAACATTTTTATACTTTTAAAACCAATCAGAAACAACAATGAAGTGGCTATGCATCTTATATATTTAGACCAAACAAAATTTGTTGCCTTTTCTAGCTGTAATTTCAAGAGAAAAGCACCTTGTCACCGAGACTTTTCTAGGACAAAACAACTCTTAGCTTCTTTATAAAACCCAAAAAGCTATTGGTTTCTTTTAAAAGCAGCTTATGCCAACAGTCAATTCCTGGAAAGGCTTTTTCAGCTCAGCTCAACTCTTAGCTACAGGTGTAGGGTAGCTTATCAGCCTCTGCTGTGTATATTAAGACTGTCTTTAAAACAAACTTAAACTAGCCCAAAGGTTGTATCAAGCAGCTTTAACGATCTTTTCTTTTAAACATGCAACAAACACAGAACATTTAGACAATGAAACAAAAAGCAAACACAAACACGTGGACATTGGCGCGCCAAGGACAGACAACAAAGAAGGACATAAATAAAGAGAAATTCAGGACGTCTCCCGAATTTCTTTCTTTTTCTAGATGAGCTCTGAAATAGCCTTTTCATTCTTTTTTGTCGACACAGCTCAGAGAGAGGACAACTGTTTTTCTAAAACCCTTTCTCTCTCTCTCATATTCAAGATGTAACTTTTTATCTCGTTCATTGGAGATGTAGCAGGCAGCTATTGTAACACCTCAGTACCCTGCTTTCTTAATTTTCCAATTCTTTCTAACCCTGCTCTTCCCACCTGAAGCAGCTCTTTCCTCTTCAGAGGAAGTTAGCTCCTCCGACTCAGAGCCACCAAGCCCCGAGGCCTCCAGCTCCTTTACTGGATAAAGAGATTTCTTTCTGAGGCTTCTTTTCCCTTCGTCTCTCCCAAGGGCGTCCTTTCCCCTACCTCTCACTTCCGTGGACTGAACGTCTTTGGAAGGGTCTGTTTTCTTAGACATGCCTTTTTTTCCTTTTTCTTTCTGAGCTCCCTTTTTTTTCTGAGCTCCTAAGCACTTATCCTGCTCTGTTTCTGACATGCTGGTCTGTAATTCGTCTAGCACTCCCTGGCCTGCCGCTATAGTCCAGCGGCTTTTCTCATCCTGCAAAACCAGAAGGAAGAGAACGAGCACTGCCTGGGGAGGGAGACGAAATAGATCAAGGCCAAACATGCCTCTCAGAGCTTACCATTGTCTGCAGTTCTGAATCCACTCCGCGAGCGGAGGGTCTCCCTCGGTGCC
This sequence comes from Grammomys surdaster, assembly GCF_004785775.1. NCBI lineage: Eukaryota > Metazoa > Chordata > Mammalia > Rodentia > Muridae > Grammomys > Grammomys surdaster. Next base: position 3,763 of record NW_021616332.1, read on the forward strand.
TGGCGATGGTTCGGCCTGTTCCCGGGTTTCGGCACCAACTGTGACCCGCGTCACCTTCTCGCCAGCAAGAACGGACTCGGACACCAGGATCCTTCTGTAGCAAGCTTTATTCCAATGAAAATGAGGAAAGACCCCGAGGGGAAGAGGAGCTCTCCTTATATACCAATCGGGTCGGCGTGTCCCTACTCTATTGGCTGATGCGTCTCGGCAGATATGACACGTTGGGCTGTGTCAGTTTTTGACAGTTACCGGCTACTCAGGCATTCGCCTTACTGGTGTTTAATGGTGATTTCAGGAGGGAGACTACGCAAGCGCAGCAGCGCACCACAGTACTTGCCTTTATCTCTGGAAGTAAGAATACACTACAATTCGCGTATTTTTACATTAGCTTTGTTCAGTATGTTCTATAGCGCTTTTCTGCTGGAATCTAGCAACTAACTTGAACATAAAATATGAAACACTGAAAGATACAGGTCCACATGTTACAAGTGTTTCTGCTTTAAACCAAACACACTTCCTAACTGAATTGTCACATGTAACATGACATAGGTGTTTTCAGCTCTGTTGTACTTGCCTTTATCTCTGGAAGTAAGAATACACTGCAATTCTCGTATTTTTACATTAGCTTTGTTCAATACGTTCAATAGTGCTTTTCTGCTGGAATCTAGCAACATGAACATTCAGTATGAAACAATGAAAGATACACGGCTGGATGGTACAAGTGTTTCTGCTTTAAACTAAACACACTTCCTAACTGAAATATCACATGTAACATGATTTAGGTGTTTTCAGCTCTGTTGTACTGGCCTTTATCTCTGCAAGTAAGAATACACTGCAATTCCCGAATTTTTACATTAGCTTTGTTGAATATATTCTATAGTCCTTTTCTGCTGGAATCTAGCAACTTACTTGAATATTCAGTATGAAACAATGAAAGATACACGGCTGGATGGTACAAGTGTTTCTGATTTAAACTAAACACACTTCCTAACTGAAATATCACATGTAACAAGATTTAAGTGTTTTCAGCACTCTTGTACTTGCCTTTATATCTGGAAGTAAGAATACACTACAATTCGCGTATTTTTACATTAGCTTTGTTCAATAAGTTCTATAGTGCTTTTC
>NW_021616332.1:4987-6348 GCF_004785775.1 Grammomys surdaster
TTAGGTGTTTTCAGCTCTGTTGAACTGGCCTTTATCTCTGCAAGTAAGAATACACTGCAATTCCCGAATTTTTACATTAGCTTTGTTGAATACATTCTATAGTCCTTTTCTGCTGGAATCTAGCAACTTACTTGAATATTCAGTATGAAACAATGAAAGATACACGGCTGGATGGTACAAGTGTTTCTGATTTAAACTAAACACACTTCCTAACTGAAATATCACATGTAACAAGATTTAAGTGTTTTCAGCACTCTTGTACTTGCCTTTATCTCTGGAAGTAAGAATACACTACAATTCGCGTATTTTTACATTAGCTTTGTTCAATAAGTTCTATAGTGCTTTTCTGCTGGAATCTAGCAACTAACTTGAACATAAAATATGAAACACTGAAAGATAAATGTCCGCATGTTACAAGTGTTTCTGCTTTAAACCAAACACACTTCCTAACTGAAATGTCACATGTAATATGATTTTGGTGTTTTCAGCTCTGTTGCACTTGCCTTTATCTCTGGAAGTAAGAATTCACTGGAATTCGCGAATTTTTACATTAGCTTTGTTCAATATGTTCAATAGTGCTTTTCAGCTGGAATCTAGCAACTAACTTGAACATTCCAAATGAAACACTGAAAGAAACATGTCCGCATGTTACAAGTGTTTCTGCTTTAAACCAAACACACTTCCTAACTGAAATGTCACATATAACATGATTTAGGTGATTTCAGCTCTCTTGTACTTGCCTTTATCTCTGGAAGTAAGAATACACTGCAATTCGCGTATTTTTACATTAGCTTTGTTCAATACGTTCTATAGTGCTTTTCTGCTGGAATCTAGCAACATACTTGAACATTCAGTTTGAAAAAATGAAAGATAAACTGCTGGATGGTACAAGTGTTTCTGCTTTAAACTATACACACTTCCTAACTGAAATATCACATGTAACATGATTTAGGTGTTTTCAGCTCTGTTGAACTGGCCTTTATTTCTGCAAGTAAGAATACACTGCAATTCTCCTATTTTTACATTAGCTTTGTTGAATACGTTCTATAGTCCTTTTCTGCTGGAATCTAGCAACTTACTTGAACATTCAGTATGAAACAATGAAAGATACACGGCTGGATGGTACAAGGGTTTCTGATTTAAACTAAACACACTTCCTAACTGAAATATCACATGTAACATGATTTAGGTGTTTTCAGCTCTCTTGTACTTGCCTTTAACTCTGGAAGTAAGAATACACTATAATTCGCGTATTTTTACATTAGCTTTGTTCAGTATGTTCTATAGTGCTTTTCTGCTGGAATCTAGCAACTAACTTGAACATAAAATATGAAACACTGAAAGATACATGTCCGCATGTT
>NW_021616332.1:6448-6938 GCF_004785775.1 Grammomys surdaster
CATGTAACATGATTTAGGTGTTTTCAGCTCTCTTGTACTTGCCTTTATCTCTGGAAGTAAGAATACAATACAATTCGAGTATTTTTACATTACCTTTGTTCAGTACGTTCTATAGTGCTTTTCTGCTGGAATCTATCAACTAACTTGAACATTCCAAATGAAACACTGAAAGAAACATGTCGGCATGTTACAAATGTTTCTGCTTTAAACCAAGCACACTTTCTAACTGTAATGTCACATGTAACATGATTTAGGTGTTTTCAGCTCTGTTGTACTTAACTTTAGCTCTGGAAGTAAGAATGCACTGCAATTCAGGTATCTTTACATTAGCTTTTTCAATACAATGTATAGTACTTTTCTGCTGGAATCTAGCAACTTACTTGGACATTCCATGTGAAACAATTAAAGATACACAGCTGGATGTTACAAGTGTTTCTGCTTTAAACCAAACACACTTCCTAACTGAAATGTCACATGTAACATGATTTAG
>NW_021616333.1:0-1014 GCF_004785775.1 Grammomys surdaster
ACACACACACACACACACACACAAGTAAAATAATCCTTAAAAACAAATCTACTGAACATGTTTGGGATTTTTTTTCTTGTCAGTATTCCCTAGACAATAGAATATAGCAGCTGTTTATACAGCATTTATTTTGAGTTAGGAATCTTAAGTAATCTAAAGACAAAGAAATATTTAGGAAAGTGGACAAAGGTTATGCCCAAACACTCTGCAATTTTATGTGAGGGGCCTAGAACCCACAGATTTGAGTGTCTGGCCATGCCTAGAACCTATCCTCTGCAGGACAAACACTGGAAGGAAATGCAGACATTCTGTGGTGATTACTTTCTCTGTAAATGTTTTTTTCTGATTTTCTACAATAACCATCCACTTGTTCACCAGTGTAGAGAACCAGGAGAAGATACCATATGCAGTCACATATCTACAGCCCCATAAGATCATAAGGTCAGCTTTAGTTTGGCCTTTTGTAAACTGAAATGACCAGAAAAGGCAAGGAAAAAAATCCCGGCATCTAAACCAATTCATTGGTGGATGCAGAGTGACCGTGTGAAGTGTGGTGGAGGCAGTAGCCCTGAGAAGTTCTCAGCAGCTCTAAGGATGAACCAGCCATGTAAAAATAAAATATGAGAGGACCAGAGACACAGATACAAATGAGACACAATCTCTGTCTCTCAAGGGAGACTCAGAGGTCACCAAATAACTGGCGTGCCCTGTGACAGGTGTTTTAAGAAAATAGTTTATAAAATCAGTGGTCTTCCTATTGCAACTGTGCTGAGGTCATTTCAGGGACTACAAAAGATGGGTCGTTTTAACTTCATGCAAACAGGGCTCTTACCTAAAATGTTCCTTTTAAACATGTATAGGCATACATGCATAGAAGGCATACCACCAGATGGACTTGGACTTGTCCCTTGGCACTCTCATTCTTTCTTGGTTTTGCTTTTTGGTGAGTGCCTTAGAGGGTTTGTGTTCTCTCTCTCTCTCTCTCTCTCTCTCTCTCTCTCTCTCTCTCTCTCT
>NW_021616334.1:0-7340 GCF_004785775.1 Grammomys surdaster
ATCTGTGACTGATGACTATGGATATTTCCGCTTTATTTATTTCTGATCTGTAACAGATGCTCCACCGTTATAACTATCTATGCTAGAGATGGAAAAGAACTAGTCAGTCATTTTTTTTTTTTTTGGTTTGATGAGGCCAGGATCGTTCCAGAAAACTGGACAACTGTAGTGTGTTACTGAAGGGGTCATGCTGTGTTCTAGCAAAAGATGATTTCCCATTCTGGGTACAGAGCAATATGCAAGCATGGTTAAGTCCTCATGACATTTCTCATGGCAATCCCCTCCATTTCTTTGACACTTCATGCTCTCTAGTTACATGGACAATGCTTTTTTGTTTGCTTAATTTTTAATAATTTAATTAAATGGGTTTAAAGGGTCTCATTTTGCCTATGAATCATCACCAGAAAAACTAAAAAGAAGTTTACTATTAACTGCTTACTGTACAAGACGCTGTTCTCAATTCTATGTAAACAATCCATTGATCATTTCTTATGAAAGATCATCATTTCTAAAATGAGAATGTTGCTGGGTGAAGAGGCTGAATGCCCTGCTGAAGCCACAGAACTAGTGCGTGCATGAGGTCTAGGCTTTTACTGCTGCAATATGCTCTTCCTAGTCACTGAGTACATACACATCACCAGGCTCACATAAATTCATAACCACAAAGTACATCCTGAGCAAGATCTTAGAAACAAGAGACACCACAGCCAGGATGAATAGAACTGACCCAGCATATGGAGACTAGGAGTCCGAAATAGAATGAAGACTATGTGATGGCAAATCTTGGTCAACCTGACTACACCTGCAGTCCACTAAAACCAAAGCAGCTGAGCGTACCTCAAGTCTTGATCCTTTTAGATTGGAAGACACCCTATCCCCCACCCTATCATTTAAACCATTTGAGGCAGAAAGTAGGACGATGCACCATAAATCCGGGCCACAACTTCTGGTGGCAGCCTATATAGAAGGACACAAAAAAGGAAGCTTTGGCCTTTTGGCTGCCCTCACTCTCCTTGTTACTGGCAGGTCCTTTATCCTGTTGCTGAGACATCCTTCAGTGGTATTAGAACCTAATTCTTTGGGGTTCCAATGGATACTGCAGTCAGCTGAGACATACAGCCTTGGAAACTGGACAACTACAGGATTCTTGGACTTTCAGGTGTGAAACAACCACTGTTGGACTAACAGGACTAGAGCTTGTAAGCTGTTCTAATAAATACCCTACTAACAGTTCTATTCCTCTAGAGAACCCTGACTAATATACTTTGGTTAGCTAGTGAAAATGAACTAAAATTTACTAGAATCCCTAGCATGTCATTTATAGTGTTTTGTGTATAATAATTTAACTCAGATTAAATGCACAGTTTTTAATAGAAGATTTCTAAATCACAGTACTGTTGTGCTAAACTTAAGAAAAAAAAGTATTAAAAATGCTTAGGTGTTTCACATTAGGCTGCAGATGAAAAAAATACTAACTCGTGTTTTGTGCCATTGGGAGAAACATATGAACTGATCTACAGGGCCATGAGGAGAGAGGCCTGTTACCACCATCTTTCCTATAGACGGTTTGGACAGAGGTTAGGCATATATCAACCAGATGTTTATTAGAAGGAGAGTAATAGACAACCACCTTACACAGTATGAAGGCCGAGACAGTAGGGGAAATCTAAGTGTAACTTAAAGCCTGAAAACTTCTAAAGCTTTTAAGACGGTAGAATGTATATGACACAAAGCTTGTGAAATATCTGAGTTAAATCATCACAAGGGCTGGAGCGGGTCCAGTGATTAAGAGTACTGGTTGTACTTTGAGGGGACCAAGGTTTGATTCTCAGCACCCACAGGTAACTGCAGTTACAAAATGACCTCTCTGGCCTTCATAGGCTCAAGGATAGACATGTGCTGTAAATGTAAGCAAACACTCATAAAATAAAAATATAAGTAAATCTTTAAAAGAAAAATTATGATATCATAATTATACAGCATGGGTTACTAAGAAAGTTTGAGAGACAAATCACCCCTAAATAGGAGGTGATTAGTGTTGTATTTCAAGTTTTTAAAAAATTCTATTCTGTTGACACATACATCTATATTCTTCTACTCTGTTAATTATGCATGAGGCATGATCTTACTAATTAGTTTTGCTAATCATGGTATTTATTTTCTTGGAATATGGAAGCAAGAAAATTTTATAATGAACTTTGGTACTGTTGCTATAAAACATACCCACACAATTACCTTTTCATTCCAGCAATTTTTTAAAACATTAGTTCATGCAGTATCAATAATAAAAGGAAATTCCAGTAGCAAGCAAACTTCTGGAAGTTGCCAGCTGAACTGAGTGGGAAAGCTCTGATAAGAAAATGGATCAACTGTGTTTAAGAGATACAAAACAAAACTCATCCAGTGTTACTTTCACAGGAACCTGACAAGATCGTTAGTAACTGCGTTTTCCAGGTATTCACATTGTATCCGCAGTTCAAAGCAACAGAAAGGGGGCATTAACAGCTTAAAGTACGAGGTGGTGGAAATACTATTATTTTAGCTAGAAAGACTGTGTATTGAAGTAAAGAAGATGACAGGCCAGGAATGATCGTGAGAGAAAGCACAGGAATATTAGAGAGGACTGACCAGTGAGTATGACGATAAGAGGTAAGAAGCCTGTGTTACAAAGAACAAAGAACATTTCTCAGACAAAGGACAAATACAGACAATTTTACATGAACTGGGGACTAGGGAGCCCACCAGAAACTTGGGTTGGCAAAGCAGGGGAGTGTTTTAGATGTGGATGATTGCTGTTAACTATGAATGAAACAGTACTACTACTGGGCATTCAAGAGACATGGAGACACACTTGTTTTTAACAGAAGGTCACGAAAGACCTATTTGTATGTAATAACAGATACAGATTTCAATCTCAGGAACATAAACAATAGGAAGCAAGAAGAAAAGAGCATAGCAATGCTTGGCTGAAAGTGATAATTTTGTAAAAATTAAGTGTTTAGTGTGGCAAAATATTAATTAGCAAACCAGTAGGTGAGTATACGGAAATTCATTATACTATTACTGCTGTGTACATTTGGAAATGCTTAAAAATTTTCCTTAATTAAAAGATGTTACATTTTCTGTGTACATGTGTGTGCTAAAGCACATGCGTGAAAAGTAAAGAGACAACTTTGTGAAGCTGGTTCTCCTCTTCCACACTTACATGAGTTCTGGGTTTGGAACTCAGGTCATCAGTCTTCACTGAGTACCTTCATGTGCGATGCCACTTTGCTGGTTCTAGAGTAAGTACTTTTTTAGTGTGTCTAAGAGATGAGGTGATAGTAAGACATAAGAAGCAGTATCTTCTTCTCCAGCTGACCTGACCTCTGCAGATGAATTTAAACATTTCAAGGAGTAATTCAAAGATACACATGTTAGCACATTGTAAAATTAAGTACAAAAGAGGCTAAAAAAAAAAGCGATTTGGTTTGAGCAGGATTTGTGCCATGCTTCAAAAAATTTGTTTTAGGAAGTAGGAGAAACAAGCTGTCATTGTAATTTGTCTACATGTGCTAGGATAATACACAAAGATAGAAGATGTGAGCAGACTCATCTTTACTAAGTGGAGCCAACAAACAAAGGTGTGAGACTTACTTCATTTCCAGAACTTCCTCTAAGTGTTTCCTTCTCTCTGCCCGGAGGTTGGTTAGATGTGTCTCCTTCTCAGCCAGAGACTGCTGTGTGGAGGACAGCTTAGCTTTCATGGACTCCAGTTCCTGCTTCACCTTCTCCATAGCCATCAACAGCTCTTCCACCTATGACAGACACATACAGAAAGGAAAAATGTAAAACACCATGGTCAATTACAGAGAGTGCTGCTTGGCCATGGGCTGATAAACTGGAAGACACACATTTTGAAATTTCCAAACTCTGATCATGTATATGTGTCAAGAATAAACAGGGTATAGATTTATCTCTGTGGTATAGAGTTTGTCCATGACTGTAAGTTTGGTACCTAGCAAACAATACACACACACCACATCCCCAAATAAATAAATAAATAAATAAATAAATAAATAAATAAATAAATAAATGTAATAAGGAAAGTTTAATGGGGGGGGGAGGAGAGATAGGCCCAGCAAATTGGTAGTAAAGTCCTTGCTTCATGAGCTTAATGATGATGGATGATCTGAATTCAATCCTTTGAATAATAATAATAATAATAATAATAAAATCCAAGAGTCAAAAGGAAAGAAATAACTCCACAAAGTCCACAAAGCTGTCTCCTGACTTCTCCACAGGTGGCATGTGTTCACTCCTTTCATCACACATACACCAGCCCCACACACAAGAAACAAAAATATAAACCACAGAATGATAACAATTATTTATAGGAGGATCTTAGGAAAGAATGGACAAACCTGAGTAACAGAAGCAGTATAGACAGAGAGCAGTGCTTCTACATCTGGATTAAGTTCTATTGCTTACATTGTTAAAGAGTTCTTTAAAAAAAACTCTAAAATTATATGATCAGATAAAAGAGGCACTATGCTTTAAAAAGCTCTTGGCAAGGAGAAGCCTTGACAGAAAAGGATCTGTAACAAATCACATGTGAAAGAGAATAAAATGATAAACTGCCAAAGACAGAGAAGAGAAACAGAGAGAGGAAGGTTTATACGTCAGAAGCCATTTTCACTTATTCTGAATATTTGCCAAAGTTGAATTACTTAAATAAACATGTTTAATTAAAAAGCAAAATCTATAGGAATGAAAGCATGTTATTACCAAAAAGTGATCTCCCAGGTAAGCATGAAGCACTGATTGCTAAAGTTTGTACTATATTACTGCTCATCTTGCTAATGACAGTTCTTTTCAGAAGTAGTGAAGAGTAGGTAGAGGCAGGGACTCTGTCATTCACTCATTCCTACATGAACCAATTTTTGTGCTAAAACTGAGAGCTGTTTGGAGGCAGAGCTACAGTAAGGATACAAGAGCTGTTCACAGGTTCCTTCCAGTGAAGAGTCTAGCCATATCAGGTGCATTTAGATAATAAGAAAAGCATCTGGGTACCCACATTAACTAACTAATTAATTAAATTATATGTATTTTATTATATATATAAAATCTCATTATACACACACACATACACACATACACACATACACACGCACACATGCACACATGCACACATGCACACACACACACACACACACACACACACACACATTCCTAAGAGCTCAAGCTGACCCTTGCCCTAATGGGATCCTCATACTGTTGGATAAAGCTCCTTGAGGCATGTCTGCAAATTTTACAGGGATATACGTTAACTTCAAATGCCTGGAAACCGGCAATAGGGTTTATTCTATTTATTTAATTCATGCAAAACTTTTCTAATATTGAGTAATTATGTTAAGTGGAGATTCTTACATTAAGCACAAAATAAGTGGTGGCCATGCACCATGTACAGGTGTTCTAACACAGAAAGAGCAGGGATGTAGTCATCATTTGTTGCCATATCTAGACAGATCTCAAGTCTCCCTAGCATCCTGTGTTGCAACATCCCTAGAAATCAAACGTATCAGTTTCTCACATGCCCTAAAGAATTTATATACACACAAGCAAGCATGTACAAAGAGTCAAGTCTTCCTCTCCTACACAAAAAGGTTACATATACCCCTTTGCAGCTAAACACATTCTGGTAAGTCTTTTACAGAAGTGCAGAATACAGAAAGATACATAATAAATATAGAGCTTAAATAATGTGATCCAAGTCAGTGTACCTTGTTAGCATGCAGATTAATAAACAGAATATTGTCAGCAACTCAGAAACTGCTTCTAAACCACTGTGCAGATAAAAAGTATTCTACTATTCTGCTTTTCCACACTTGACTACCTCATCTGTTTGAACTTTGTGAACAGGATTATACATCATACAATTATCTGGATTTTTCACTGAGATCCATCCTTGCTGACCATATGATTATATTTCTGTAATTCTCAAAATTACATATTCTACTTTGAGAAAACACTAAGACTTATGTTATGATGCTCTAACAGAAAATATTCAAATTGAGTGGAGTTCAATAAACATGCAATTTCTTCTATGTTTGGAACATTTTGTGCCCTGTGTATGATTTTTGTCTATATCAAAGTCCTAGAATACTAGACAGAACACTATCTTTATAAACTCTTGATTAATTATGTATAGATTTATAAAATATACATTGCAATAGTCCAAATTAACTTTTTATGAGTCTATATATTTAATTTACTTTACAGCACAAAAAATAAGTTCATGTTTTAAAAATATCCCCATGAACTTTTCAACAAGATAAGGAATAATTATATAGAGTAGAAAAAATAACAGTGCCTTATTGCATACCATTACTTTCAAATTTCAGAAACAACCAATATGAAATATTTTGTGTTTATAAAAAAACGAGAGCTGATGTCAGTTTTCCAGAATTAATAGCAAGACATTTATTCTTCACCCATGGTTCTGCTTCTTGTAGTTTCAGTTACTTATAGTCTAGAAACAGTAAATGGAAAATTCCAAAAGTAAGCAATTTCTAACATTTTAATTATACACCAGTCTAAGCAGTATGATGAAATCTACTCCTCTATCGTGAATTACAGTTTGTCAATTATGTGTGCCATCTGCCTGCAGATTCTTCAGTAGCGACCTTAGGGATCGAACCCCGACTTGCTCTTACAGTGCTTGTGCTCAAGTAATGTTTATTTTTACTGACTAATGGCCCTAATGTGCAAACAGATGTTGACAATGAGAAAGTTAAAGGGCTCTCTTTAAATAAAAAGGTACAGTAAGATGTGCTGAGAAAGAGGCCATATCTACATAAAACTTCTAATGCAGTATGTCATTCTAATGATTTTATTATTGCTGTTATGCTCTTACTGTGCCTAATTTATACATTAAACTTTACTATATGTATTCGTTATTGTTTGCAGTTTCAGGCAGCCATTGGAGACAAGCTAAGAATATATCCCCCACATGAGGAGAAGACTATCATACCTATCACTGACCACCTTAAGTGGAGGTATTTCACTGTATCCCCCTATGTTCCTAAAAATAATCTGCATTCTTAGTTTGTCTTATTTCTTTCCTGCCTGCCTTCTTTTTCTGAGACAGTTTGATGGTGGCCTGAAAAAAAAAAAAACATAATGTAACTAAGACTGTGCTTCAACTCCTAATCTTCCTCCTTCTACCACCCATGGACACGAGTTACAGACCTGTCCAGCACATTCTTTTCTTTCATAACTTTTCTTTTCTTCCTTCCTTATTTTCTTCCTCCATCCCCTCCTTCCTTCTTTTTCTCCTGTTTCTTTTGTTCTTTAAAATA
>NW_021616335.1:0-4840 GCF_004785775.1 Grammomys surdaster
ATTAATATAATAATTTCTGGGCATTAGCCCACCCTATTGATCAGATTTTCTGCAGATCAATGTAAAGAAGAACTTTTGTGAATTAATGATGGTTAGATCAGTTAATGATTCATAGGATTCCTGCTTTGATTAAAATAAGTTTAGGGAGAAAGTTGTTAGAGATGGTTGTTAGAAGAATGTAATAAAGTTAGAATCAAGAAAGCAGTGTGCCTACTACTCATATAGTAAGTAAAGACTGCATAGTAAGAAATAAAATGAGCTTTTATAGCCATTCTCATACATTGCCACAGAGTGCACAAGACGTTGAGTAGAAAAAGTCACACTAGTCTTCAATGACTGAAGAGATGAGGTCAAATGTGCTGATATGTACTATTTAGGGGAGAATTTTTTTCTTGCTTGCTTCTCCTTATTTTCGGTTCCTGTTGGAGGGAGGCTCCTTTCTGCTGCAATGATCCTCCAATGCTCAGTAAGTAATGTCTGGACTCCTTTTAGATACTCATGGGGCCAATGACGCGTGTCAGTGTCACATACACACTGTGTGTTTAGGAAATTAGAAGGGGAGAATTAAGAGCCACACAAGTAGACTAACACAGTGCCTGTGAGTGAATTGTGACAGGGTACATTTGGTGGCTCTGTGGGGATGTTGCCCTTCACAGACATTTGATTGTTTCATGAGCACTTGGTCCAGAGAGTACCAGGCTTTGGCAACATTCTACCAGATGCTTGCTTAGCCATTTCAATAAATTTAAAGGTTTCAATAGTTTTAACACGGCAGAGGGCTGGCTACATTGATTTGATCTCACACTAGGTTGAAGGTTGGAAAATTATTCAGACAAAAATTACACTTCGGATATATTTTCTATTTGAAAATAGATGATTCTTTCCAATGAACTTTCACCATGATTGATTTATATTTTATGACAATTTATATGCCATAGAAAATGTAGGGAATTGGCTGGGGTGCTGCCTAGCTGGTGTAGAGCTTATCTAGATGAATAAGGCCCTGGTTTTAATCCCAGAACTGCAGCAAATGGACTTGCTGGTGCCCATTGGTAATCTTATCACCCAGGAGTCAGGAATCAGAGGCAGGAAGATCAGGAGTTCAAAGTCACCCTCAGGTACATCATGTATTTAAGGTTAGCATTAGCTACATGAGTCTCCAACATAAAAATAAGTATGCAAAAAGTTCTTAAATTTTTAAAAACATAAGAAAGAAACAGACCAAGAAGCAAAACAAAAAAATTGGAAGGGAACTCAGTATAGTTACTGCCTGAATAGTGTACATTAGACACACTGGACACTTTCCACCTCTAAATTGAGATTCTCCGAATCTATAAGTATCTTTAATGGAGCTTTGAAAAAAGGCATGCTCAGATCACTAGGCGTGCAACTAAAGCTACATTTTGTTAGCCTCGTGAGAGGATTTCCCATCTTAAAAGGAAGTGAAATTTTTACCACGGCTTCTGTGAAACTTAAAATTAAGCAAACAAACAAACAAACAAACAAAATCTATGACTGAAGCATTGTGCAGGCCTTATACCTGCTAGATAATGGCTCGCTCTGAGAAAGATTCTGGCAACTGGGGCACTATTGACCTGGCCTGCATTAAGCAGCCAAGCCTTATTAGACCTTCTTACCGGGCTTGTTTCCCATTCATTTCCTCTCAAACACTTCCCCTGTGTAGGTGTTAAATCTATATGAGTCCCAGGGAGCTGAGTAAACAGAGCAGTCCTTAATCCATTGACTGCTGTCCAGATGAGACAGAGAGGATGTCAGCAAAGAGGCTTGGCAGACACAAAAGCCACCTGGTGACAGGCTTATCCCTCTCCTGTCTGAACTGTCAGGGCAGCCAATAGAGTTCACCTGGATTTGCAGAGCGAAATCAATGTGGGGTACTGCGGTTCTTATCTGGGGATGGCTCTCCATGCCCTATGGTCAGTACATCTTGACTTGTAAATTTTTTTATTTTATTTTTTGTGAATTCAGTGCCTAGGATATTACTATGATTACCTTAAAATTAAATCCACTGTAGACTGTGGATCCTTATCCTCCCTCTTGAGTACTGGTGAGACATAGTCCCTCCTGGGGATGCTAATTGCTTTTTCATCAGTCCCGGTGTTAAGATCCCTAAGTGCCTCTTTAGGGCCCTCAACTCAGGGAGATGCTCTCTTGCTCATGGAAGGTCAAATTCTGAATAGTTCCTGACTGGCTGAGTTCCAGCCAGCCTAGAAAGCCTTGCTCACTCAGAGAAGTTGCCTCAAGGCCACCTTACATTTTCAGTGTGTGGGGACACCAAGGTTGCTTGTCAACTCTGCACAGGGGAGTACCACATAGTAAGTGGGACAAGGTCCTTGCAGAATAAAAGGGGTCAAAGGGGATACATCCCATGCTGCCATTTTCCCCGGGCCTCCAGTGAAGAAACTGTGATTTTTTTTTTCTTGAACATTTTTATATTAGCCAAAGTAGCTTGTTTTTATACCTTCACATCAGATAGTGCCTAATAAATATAGTGATATGACCTCTGGGAGTGGTTGTGGAATTTTGTACAAATATGAGTTCATCACACATGATCCCCCTTAGACCCAGGATGAGAGTATCTGTCAGCACTGTGGAGGTGGGCGTCAGGAGAAGTGTAGAGTTATGACAGCATTCCTATAGGACATAAAGAGCAGGACAGGGAGACGTGGCTGTGTCACATGGGAAGCTTAGGGGTGCAAACATATTTTGACTTCTGGAAAATTTGAAGAGACTGGGTATAGATGGGATTAGATCTCCAATCTTTGGCTTCTTCATTTAAGGCCTATAGTTGATATCTTAAAGACTTCTGAAAGCAAATCCAGATATAGTTGATGTTAGGTTTTCAATGTTACAGAGTATGATACTAACTGTTTAGCTGGAGCAGCAGGTAATGGCTCAAGTACTGATGCTCAGGGCTTGACCAGAATAAGCATACAAAGGATGTAGATGTATTGTTCATCATTCCACTCCAACTCAAGTAGGAGCTGGAGAGATGGTTTAGTGCCTAAGAAGGATCACTGTTATTTTATGAGCTCAGAGTTCTATGCGCAATATCCATATCAGGTGACTCAGAACTGCCTGTGGTTCCAGGGGATCCAAAGCTGAACTCACAAAGAAACACCTGAACTCACAAAGAAACACATACAGAAACACACAATGAAAAATGATGAAATAAATCAAAAATAGTTGAGACATGCATGACTACAACTAAATTCCAGAGAGAGACAATTGATGAGAGATGGAGATTGATCATTCATAGCTGCTAGATTAGAGATAGATAGATGACAGTTATGTAGACAAATGTGACTGATAGATGATGGAAAAATAATGTATCTAATATAAATATTTTCTATAATTTTTAATAAGTTGTATGTGATATACATAGATATGCATATATGATACAAATAGTACTGCTGATTATATTATATATTATCATATATACAATTGTAAAGTTTTCTTCCAACTACACTCTTATCTAAAACTATAACAACAGATAAGCAACAAGGACATTTAAAGAAGTCTGCATATCATATTTCAACACCATATTTCAATATATCGTCTCTTCACGTTGCTCTCTGGGAAGAGCCCTTGCCTTATCTTCATTATCAAAGCTATCAAGATAGTAATATATGAAGATGATTGGCTATGTGTTAGGATGGAATCTGACCAGAACTTTAAACAAATTCCAATTCTCAGCAACTTATTCTTTCAATATGTATTTCAAAATACAAGTAGAAATTTTTCTAGTAGTCTCTTTGTGGCTTTCTTTTGAAATTTGTTTTGTTTCTTTGCTTGTTTGCTTGCTTGCTTGCTTCCTTGCTTGCCTATTTATTGCATGTATGAATGATACACCTGTATATATGTTTGTGCACCATATGCTCTGTGCCCATAAAGACCAGGGGCTGGCACAGGATTTCATGGAACTGGAGTTATGCATGCTTGTTGGTCTGGGAATCAAACCTGGGTCCTCTGGAAGAGCTACTAGTGCTTTTAACTGCTGAGCAATCTCTCCAGCCCCTTCCCAAATCTCTTAATCCCTTTTGTCAATATATCCCTAATTATTGCTGCTTCTTTTTTGCTTTTTACTCAATATTTCCACTTACTATATAATCAAAAGCAATTATAGTTTAAAGGAAATTCTGAATAATGCTCCTTAACACATGTCAAAGATGCATCAAGTTCAAACTTAACAAAGCTCTAGAAGCACAGTGCAATTATTTTTAGAGAACACACACCACCCACTCGGTTATCCATACATGTGTACCAGAAGTGAAACTACCTGACTTTTCCCAATGAGGTTATTTAGCAAGAATGTTCTGTGTACAATTGGAGAAGTAAATGATGATGAAGAGGCTTTACCTGGAAAAATATAAAAATAATTTTGAACTATGATGAGGTCCCCAGGGGCTAGGTAAATTTAAGGTCACATAATCCCAGAGAGGGCAAAGCCTCACACTAGAGAGTATGGCCATCTCAGGAAGCATGAGCCATGGAGGGTGCAGGAGAAAGACCTACCTCTTTTAGGCTAAATAGTACAGGCCTGTCATCCCAGCTACTAGGAAGCTGTGTCACCAGTATAGCAAAACAATGGCCTGCCTTAACTGTAGATTGAGCTCAAGACAGCCTAGGGTGCTTAGGGACAGCCTTTATCAAAAAGCATAAAAGAGATACATACATAAAAATAAAAAAATATAAGAAGATTCAGCATTGGCTTAGCAATTGAAAAATCTTTGTTTCATTTTCTGTACTAAAAGTGAGCAGAAGGGATGAGGAAGAAAAAGAAGAAAAAAGGAAGAGACGAGAGAGAGAGAGAGAGAGAGAG
>NW_021616336.1:0-6427 GCF_004785775.1 Grammomys surdaster
CATTCCATTGTATCCTGGAGAGTTCTTGGCATCCCTTGTGATGTCACCAGTGTTGTAGTGACAACAAGTGCACTGAGCTCTCTCAGTCAGTGTCTACAGCATATGTCCCTAGACATGATTTCCCGACTGAGGAGACTTTTTGGAAGAGCAGAGATGGAGGTGACAGAAACTAGAGAGAGGCAGAAAGTAGCTGGACTTTCATCTGAGAGTAATGAAGGACGAAGAAGGTGGTCTTGGGGAATGTGGAGTAAGTCCTGGGAAGGGGATGTTGAGCTTCCTGTCTGGGGTGGCCTGAGCTGGCCTTCCTAGCAATTTGGGCACAGAAACTGACTTCACTGGGAAGCAAAAGAATTTCCATGACTATCACAATACTTAAACATCAAGGATTTCAGAACATGACTTTCTTCATCCCTTAAGGCAGGTGATGGCAAGGCCAAAGCAGGTAGTTTCAAATACCAAGACTTTACTTTGATTGGGTTTTGTGGTTGTTACATGGGGACAAAATGAGACCATCAAGAGTCACAGAGGGTCTAACCTATGACAGTATACGTAAGGGAATTCCTGCACTTCACCTCCATGGCTTTTTTATTTTTTGAAGCTTCAGTGGGTATCTGACAGTAGTACCAGGGAAAGAATTGTGCTCCTGGTCATGGTCTTATCTTCTCAGAACTCCGCTGACCTCCTCTCCCTGACAGTACCCACATTAGATTTCTTCATCACCCATTGTGGGTGGCAGGTATTTCTGTCCTTTAACCAAATAACGTTCAGTGTTGATACACTCAGACAATGAATCCTATTGCCATCTCTGGGGTGTTTGGTGTTTCAGTAGGGGGAATTGCCACTGTGTTGATCATGGTCTCATTCTGCATGAATTTTAGTCCAAATTACTGGGCCTTGACTAACAGGGTAGGACATCTGACCATCTCCTCTCACTCTAGTTCTTTGGGTTATTTAATTTTCCATCTGACTTGTGAAACCACAAGACTGTGGGATCTAAAGCCAAGTTGCATCTTGTAAAACTGTCAATAATGGTGGAGAAGCTATCCCTGTGGTGACCATGAGCACGTGTAGGGAGACATAGGAAACACCTGGCTGCTTTCATCTCCTGGTCTCTATAGAGTGATGGGAGAGCAGAGATTCACTTAGGAGGCATCTAATGCCTGGACCAGACTGTTTGTGGTGTCACTGGTTTCCAGGCATACTCTACTTCTCTTAGAGCTGAGGGTGTTCTCCAGGACTCTCTGCATTCTCTTGGGGCAATTTACTTATGTTCTTCTGCCTACAGTGGCTGGCAGACAGTCATCATGCCCTGCAAATGTCTTAAGCAAGAAAAAGGCCAAGAAGGAGGCAAAGAGTCTGACCAAATAGCTGGAGCTCAGTACCCAGTAGAGAAATGAGCTGAGAGACCGCTTGATCTATGTCACAGAGGGATCCATGAACAAGAGGTACTCATTGCTCCAAAAGCTTTGGTGTCAGTCTGACATCTGCAATGTCACCCTCATCTTATCCTTTTAAGGTTGTGAGTTCTGGCAAGCAGTACCTCCACAGAGTCCCTGTGCCCAACTTTATGTCCCTAAATGCTTCTTAGAGGAGAGGCTGAACCCAAAGCTTGGTCAGGAGCGAGAAGGGAAATGGACTCTTTTGCTTCCTCCAATTGAAATGTTGAACTTGTGGTCTGAGTAAAGAATTCTGGATGGAGGCCGTGTCTAGTGAATGCGCAGCATGCATTTGGAAAGTCCTTGACAGATGCAGTGAGTTTGTGGTGACGCTTTGTACTTACCTGGCTCTTAATTGACGGCTGGAAGGTCCTAGCAGCAGCTGGTCCCACACTGTTCATCTCAGTGCTTGACTAGAAGGCCTGAAGCTTATGCCTGTTCCTCTTTGTCTGTGTGCCTTATACTCTGGGTCAGTAATGCTGAGTGAATTTCTTCGTATTCTGATTGTTCTCTCTCCAATGCTGTATCTGTCTCTTTCTCATTCTCTGATTCTGTTTCCTTTTCCTTTTCCTTGTCTGTGTGCTTGTGTGTGTCCACATGCATATGGATGTGCAGACATATAGTAGGTATATATTTCCTTCCACTCTTTGGGAATTTGGGTTCTGTGTTTTGTCCTGTGGATTTACCTGTATAACAGTTTAAAGGTGAAGTGAGTCCTGAGATCCAGGAGCCCCTACTGTAAACAGCACTGTTCATTGCCTGTGTGGTGCCATTTGTCTGTACATTTGTAGCTCTTTGGCAGACTAGAAAACTGTGTTGATGTCTGGTCTCATCTCCAGAATTATGTGTAATGAATGTCTCTACACTATTAGTTATCCAGGATTTAGAGTCCCTGTTTTGAAAGTAGGAAATATATAATCACAGGTTTCTGGTGGTCAAGGACCTGTGGTCTAGTCTCTTTAGAGAATAAGCTGCTAGACCTGTAGTTCAGTCCAGCTGAGTTTACACAGGGAGACAGGGTATCCTCCATCTGCATGCCAAACTTCTGCTGTCCAGGATAACAAGTTTCCAAAGGTGGAGAAGATGCGAGTATGTAGAAGGAAGAAATTGGCCTTCCAGGATTGGGGTAGGACAGGACCCAGCCTGAGTTCATGTGTTACTAAAAGCCATGTTCATGGAATTCTGTCTTCCTGGGGCCAGACCCTATTACAGGACAAATCCACTGTATGAAAAATTGAAGTTAAAGGAGAAGATGGTCCCGTCATTCCTGAACAAATTAGAGACCGAGAATATTGACTCCTGTGAGAACTTCCAGGAGCACAAGAAGGAGATTAACTTCTATAGGTAAGTACAGGTCATGGAGGCTACCACTTGTGCAATGGCCATTTCTGCATTCGTTTGATTCTAGAATGGAGGGTCTGCAGGTCTGGTCTCTCCCTTCGGTTTCTTAACCATCAGTGTACCTAAGGCCCATTGGACTCAGGTTTCTTCAATCTGTAAGAGAAAGTTAGCCCTCCCATGGTAATACAGGCATCCTGAGGAGCCTCTAAGATAACAAAATGAGAGGGTTCTTTTGCAGTACTGGACCTCTGGGGCTCAGCCATGGTTTTACAGATGTGAGTGTGATGGAACACATGGGTAGAATGCCCTCCCCTTAGTTCTCCTGAACTCCACTGATGGTATTTGTACCCTACTAATTGAAGTTGCTGCAAGACGGGGCTGTAATGGAGATACCTCTTTCTTTGTAAGAGGCAGATAGATGGAGTTAACTCTTTCTTTTGGAGAGACATGGAGCCTTATTGGAGTTTGGGCTGCAGACATGATTTGTTCTGACCTGCATTGTCTGTTTGTTGTTTGTGCAGCTGTCATGGATATACTGAAATGTATTGCTCTAGGTCTTCATGGGAACCTGGATCCTGGTGGGGTAATGGCACCTATAAGTAGGAATGGCAGTAGGAGTCTGCAGGATCTTAATATGCACAGTGTGTTTCCAGAAACCTGCACAATCGGCTCCTGTTGCAGTCCTCGCTTGTAAAGAAGTCATTGGTCCAAGTGAAGCAGGATTACAAGGAAGTGAAGGCTGATTGGTACCTCCTCCAACAGTACTTGACTGAGATGAACCTGACAGTTGAAGATGAACAGGAGAAGACCAGCAACCTCCAGAAACAGCAATATCAGGTAGGAACAAGCAGTTTATTCAGACTAACACTGTCTGTTATCATTTGTCTATTGGATCCATCTTTGCATTCATCCACCATCTTTTAAATCCACACTCTCAACCAGCCACCCACTTCATGGAATATAGTTGTTCATTACTTTGTCTATGCACAAGTATTCTGGAAACTTCAACTCTTGGGAGACACTGAATTATTGGCAAGTGTACCTTGCTACTCTGCTTGAAGCTGCAGTCTAGAAAGGGTAACAGATGAATGACAGGTCACACTCTTGCATGACCTCATAGTAGGAGGGTTGCTAAGCAAAGCTTTGAGAAAGTTCTATGTTTTGTGACATGAGTTGTGCAGGGGTCATGGGACCTCCCAGGTAGGCATCACTTGCAGGGAGTAAAGTCTAATGCAAATATCAAATGAATGCTTCTCACTGTCAGTGGTCTGGGTGGCATGTGGCCTTCTCCTTTCTCCTGCAGCCCAATGAGTTCTCTTCCCATTGGCCAGGTCTTGGTTTGCACTGATAGAAGTCTGAGTAGCAGCTTGTCAGCCCATGTGTTTGTGAGCTTTGCTTGATATTTTGCCCTGCTTGCAGATTTAGCAGCAAGGGTTTCAGTTAAAAGATCAATGTTGAAGTCTAGTTGAGGTGGTGGGAGGCAGCAGCTGACATCTGACATGCATGTCCCCACCAAGCCTGTGTCTTAATAACTGCCTTCCTCTCCCAGGTCTCAGAAGCTGCAAGAGAGCTGGAATTGGCCACACCCAGCAGGAGAGCCTCTTGCTGAATGAGTTGCCACCTCAGGAGCCCCCTGCTGAGCTCCCTCCTCAACAGCCACAGACTTCTTTGGATGAATCTCCTTCCTCATAGATCATTTCCACAGTATGACTGGGCCCAAACTATGTAGCCAGTGAGACATCCAGGCTGATTCAGGGTCTTTTTCTCTTACCTATGTGACTCCTTGAGAGAGAACTGAGGTGACTGCAGGACCAGCAAGTGCTCAAGAGGAGAAACTGGCTGTAGTCTGTGCTGCTAAATGTGCAGTGAGGGAATGTCACCTCACAATTTTTTCTGTTAGAGTTCTCCTTGAAATTTTCTTTTGCATGGTTTTCTTTTTTCTTATGTTACTGAGATATTACTACATGTTCTTGTTATTGATTTTGATTTGCTAACGATTTTCACAGTTTATATTAACCTTCATATTAAAACTTGTTTTGTAAAATTGATTTCTTATGAATACAAAGTTGATCTGTAACTCTTGACTCTTTTTTTTAATTTTATTTAACCTTCTTTTTACACTCCATTTTTTATCCCTCTCCATGTTAACCCTCTGAAAGTTTAACATACTGTTCTGCTCCCCATCTGTCTCCCTGAAAAGGTCCCCAACCTCCTTCCTAAACCTCTACTCCACCAATCCTCCCCATTCTTTGGAGTCCTTAAGGGGTTAGGTGCACCTTCCCTGACTGAATCAAGACCTGGCAGTCCACTTTCTGTATATGTGTTGGGGGCCTCACATCAGCTTGTTTATACTGGCCGATTGGTGGTCCAGTGTCTGAAAGATCTCTGGGGTCCAGGCTATTTGAGACTGCTGGTCCTCCTACAAGTTTACCCTAATTCTCAGCTTCTTCCAGCTTTTCACTAAGTCAACTATAGGGGTCAGCAGCTTCTGGTCACTGGTTGAGTGTAAATATCTGCAGCTGAGACTTCTGGGTGACTGTTTGGTCTTTGAGGGCAGTCATGATAGACCCCCCTTTTTGTGAGCACTCTATAGCCACAGTAATAGTGTCAGCTCTCTGGTCCTCCTCTTCAGCTGGGGCCCCCTTGCGGTTGTTGCTGGACCTTCAGCCAGACTGATGAGCATCTCAGGCTAGAACTCTGTCTTGGCTTCCTGGCTCTGGACTGATGGTTGTCTCCCGATTTCTCCTTGCCTGCACCTGCCTATGTTGCCCCATTCAGAAGATTTCTGTCTAAGGCTCATTTCTAACCACAGTCCATTGTAACAGGAAGGGTTTCTTGTCTGCAGCTTGCTGCCCACCACTGATTCCCATATAGCCCTACAAAGAACGAGGTCATTTCAGGATTGCTTTTTACAGGGTGCTTTAGTATCTTTTTTCCCTCTTAGATACTTTCTTAATTTACATTTCAAATATTATCCGCATTCCGAGGGTCTTCCTGGCTTTCTGGTTGAGACTCATTTCCTCCTGTATCGTTCTCCGCCAGTGGTTCATATTCTGAATGGTCCGGAGCCAGAGTGCTCATGTCTGTCTGCTCTGCTTCCTGTGCGTCCTGGAGCGCTGCATTCTCACGACATTTGTCACCATCACCATTGGCATCCAATCCCTGCTGGTAGCAGTCTGTAGGATGACCAGGAGCCTCTTCCCACGCAGCATTCACACCAACAGCAGCACTACTTGCTTCCAAGTGGAACATATGATTCCCCCGTACTTTTGCATTAGGGTTTAGCTCTGAAACCTTAGTTGTTGGGTCCTGAGTCAAAGCTGGGAGGGAACTTGTTTGAGAAGTGGCTTGTGATATAGGACCATTCATCAGATGAGAGCTGTCCTTGCCCTCCTGGACTCGCTGTGCCTGAGGTTCAGCCAAAACTTTAGCTTCCTGATCAGAAGTCATGGGATCCACTGGAAAAGTATAATGCTAACCTCAGGACTCTTGTCAGCGGCCCGCCCTGCCCAACCAGCTGCCATCCGGCTCATCGCAGCAGCCCCAGTGTCCAGTGCAAAACACGTGGGGACGGCCGAGAAGGGAGACAACAAGAAAAGGCGCATGAACAGGCCGGGCTGGAGACAGCAAAGAAGAGCTGGAGCGGGCTT
>NW_021616337.1:0-341 GCF_004785775.1 Grammomys surdaster
GAGGAGGACCAGCAAGGCCAAGGAGGAGCACCAGCAAGGCCCAAGGAAGAGCACCAACAAGGCCAAGGAGGAGCACCAGCAAGGCCCAAGGAGGAGGACCAGCAAGGCCAAGGAGGAGCACCAGCAAGGCCCAAGGAAGAGCACCAACAAGGCCAAGGAGGAGCACCAGCAAGGCCCAAGGAGGAGGACCAGCAAGGCCAAGGAGGAGCACCAGCAAGACCTAAAGGGGAGCACCAGCAAGGCCCAAGGAGGAGGACCAGCAAGGTCAAGGAGGAGCACCAGCAAGGCCAAGGAGGAGCACCAGCAAGGCCCAAGGAGGAGCACCAGCAAGGCCAAGGAGG
>NW_021616337.1:441-6726 GCF_004785775.1 Grammomys surdaster
AGGCCCAAGGAGGAGGACCAGCAAGGCCAAGGAGGAGCACCAGCAAGACCTAAAGGGGAGCACCAGCAAGGCCCAAGGAGGAGCACCAGCAAGGCCAAGGAGGAGCACCAGCAAGGCCAAGGAGGAGCACCAGCAAGGCCCAAGGAGGGGGACCAGCAAGACCCAGGCACTGCTAGGAAGAATGATCTAGACCACAGAAAAAGGCAGGTCCTCTTAGGCAGCTGATGGCTCTGGGAAGCAGGGCCCCTAGCCAATGTCCACACTGAAGGTAGTTGTACAACGTATCAATTTTGTCATCCTCTGGGCATCCTTTCTTTTGTTTTGTATGTTCTTGCAAATGTATGTATGTGCTTGTGTTCATGCAGGATGCATGTGTGTGAGGGTGCATGCGCATATGTGAGCGTGAATGCGGGGGCCAGGGGAAGAAGTTTGGCTTCTTCCTCTATTGCTCACCACCTTGTATTGGAGGCAGAACTCCCAGAAGCTGAAGCTCACAGATTCAGCTAGACTGGCTGGCTCCCCAGGGACATTCTTGTTTCTGCATCTCTAGCCCTGGGATTAGCTATAAGTACCATATCTGGATTCTATGTAGGCTCTTGGAATTAAACTAAGAATTTATTTTGACAACTAGGTTATTCCTTGACTCACCTTTCTTCTTTGTGGTATAATGCCTGCTAAAAGCCCCTCCAGAAATTGTCACAGAGTAGGGCTTGGACTTGGGAATCTCAGACTCCTAGAGGAGCAGCTAGCAAGGCTAGCCAATGTTACACAGCTCCACTCTGTCAGTCTCTGTGAAGCTCACATAGTGCTGACCAGGGTCTGACCATGGCCAGGTGCTGAGCCCCACACAGAGCTGACGCTATAGGAGTAGGAGTGAGAAGATCCCTGCTCATTCACAAATGTGTGGGCTTAGATCTGAGATGAACACCAGAAAATTCCAGCTGACTCGAGTCCCAGTGTGAACAGGTGCTAGCACAATTGCCTGCATGCATCCTCTGTGGAGCCTAAGCATGGAATTGCCAGGCTCACACACCCTTGGACAGCAGGCTTGCCTCTCCCGAGCCACCCCAGGCCCCCGGCTGCTCCTGCCTGGCTGCAGCCCTCACCAAGCCTCACGGTAAGCTTCTTGGCGCTCTCCACGCAGTGGGCTGCCGTTAGCACCCAGGAGGTGCTGATGAGCACTCCTCCACAGGCCAGCTTTTTCTTGGAGTCCAGAAGGATTGCCTAAAAACAACATATTCGACTGCTTCTGACAATTCCCAGAATAGGACCCTTGAGTCCTAAGGGGCTCCCAGTGTTTCTCAAGCACTCCCCTGGGTTCTTGATCCCATTGGAACACATAGACTTTTTCTACTGTTTTCTATTTGTGACACTGTCTGGTATTGGCCTATGTCAGGGAATCTCTCTGACATGGCCTATGCAGTTCCTATAGTCACTCTCAGCCACACCGATGTCAAAGCTGGACTGGGCCAGGCCTCGAATCCTCTGGGAGCCTTTCTGGTTCAGGCTGCTTGGGGTATCTCTCTTGGGCCTTCCTCTGCCTCTTTTCTGAAGGCCATCCTGTTTCTTGTCCTACTGAGTTATTCCAGGGTCTCTGAGCTCCTCAAATTTGTGAACTACTTGCATACCCTTTGTCCCAGAGCCAGAGATTTACTGATAAACATTTCCTTTTACTAAAAAACAGGTAAATGTTTGCTTCTCTGCTGAAGCTGGGGAAGCTTCATGCCAGCACTCCCTGGTGGCTCCACCCTTCTCCAGAAGCATAGTCCTGCCCTAGTTCCCCAACACACAAGTTCTGTCTCTCTCCATCTTGTCCTCGACACTAGAACTCTTCTTCCTGCTTGCTCCCATCTGTGTTAGGCTGATTAGTTTTTGTTTGGTTGGTTTAGTTTTGGTTTTTCAAGACAGGAATTCTCTGTGTAGCCCTGGCTGTCCTGGAACCTGCTTTATAGACCAGGCTGGCCTCGAACTCAGAGATCTGCCTGCCTCTGCTTCCTGCATACTGAGATTAAAGGCGTGTGTCACAGTTCTTAGCATGCTGGCTAGTTTTATGTCAACTAGACACAAGCTAGAGTCATTGGAGAGGAGGAAGCCTCAGTTGGGAAAATGCTTCCATAAGACCCAACTGGAGAGCATTTTCTTAATTTGTGATTAATGGGGGAGGGCACATCCCATTGTGGGTGGTGCCACATGTGGGCTGGTGGTCCTGGGTTCTATAACACAGCAAACTGAGCAAGCATGAAGAGCAAGCCAGTAAACAGCAGCACCTCTCCATCAGCTCCTGCCTCCATGTTCCTGCCTTGCTTGAGTCCCTGTCCTGACTTCATTTGACAATTAACTGCGATGTGAAAGTGGAAACAGAATAATACCCTTTCCTCCCCAAGTTTCTTTGGTCATGGTGTTTCGTCACAGCGATGCCCTAAGTTAAGATACATGCCTTTCCCTGGACATGTCCATTCCTATCCTCACCAGCCTTCACCTGTACCCCTCAGGCAGCAACACTTCTCTCATGCCAGCAGGGGTCCCAGGAGACTGTCTCCTCTCACCTGCCAAGGACTGTCACCCTGCTTCGTCAGCGTTCCATTGACTATCCTTGGATCTTGGTCTAGTTCATCTTCTGGCTCTGTGTCCCGTTTGAGAATCTTGCGTTTCTTCTCTATCCACCTCCCAAGTTTCCCACATGGAAAAGTCACTAAAAGTCAAAGAGAGGTGGTAAAGGCCATCAATGCACGACTTCCACAGCACCCCGTCCTCCTGTTTGTTGGCTAGGCTGCCACCCTGGACGCTTCAAGAAGTGCAGCTTGGGACTCAAAAAAACAAATAGTGCCTCCTACTGGCAAGAGTTGGCCAAACAATGTTACTACCTGAGTGTCCCTAACTAAAGATATCCTGGATTCACCTCAGGGCTATAGGTGATCATCCTCAAGATATATAAGGAAAGACTCCTTGTTTGGATGACACTAAGCTCCTAGAGATGAACTGTTCAGGAGGTTGTAGCTCAGTTGGTAGAATGCTTGCGTAGCACACATCAGACCCTGGGTTAGATCCCCAGTACTGCATAAATCAGGCTTAGTAACACATGCCTGTAATCATAGCACTGAAGATAGGGCAGAAGGCTCTGAAGTTCAAGATTATCCTAGGATACACAGTGAGTTTTAGGTCAGCCTGGGAAAAATGAGACCCTATCTCAAAGTAGGGGGACAGATTACAGAGAAGGAGCAAGTGTATCTTTCTTTCTTCTTTCTTTTCTCTCTCTCTTTTAATGTACATGAGTGTTTTGCCTGCATGTATTCAAGCATACTGCACGTTTCTTGTGGCCTCCGTGGCAAGAAGATGTCATCAGCCACTCTGGAACTAGAATTAAGGATATTTGTGAGCTGACATATAGGTGCTGGGAACCAAACTGGTCTCCTCTGCAAGAACAGCAAATACTCTAAACTCTGAGCCGTCTTACTTACCAGTCCCAAAAGTGTGTGTGTGTGTGTGTGTATGTGTGTGTGTGTGTGTGTATGTGTGTGTGTGTGTGTGTGTGTGTGTGTTTGCAGTAGCACATTCATATAGAAGCCAGAGGTCAATGTTGAGCAATGTTGAGTGTCTTTCTTGTTGTTTCTACACCTAATTTTGAGACTGCCTCTCACTGAGTGTAGTGCTTGTTTGGTCAGTGAATCCTCGGGATCCTACTGTCTCTGCCCTCCCCCTCAGCACACTGAGGTTACAGGCATATACAACCGTGTTCAGCTTTTTATGCAGATGCTGGGGTCCAAACTCAGGTTCTTGGGTTTTCCTACAAGCTCTTTACCAACCAAGCTGTCTCCAACTCTGGGTGACTCTTAGCTAGTGTCATTTTGAAACCTCTCTTCCGATAGCAGTTGGCACATCACAGAAATCCAGGGGCTGGTGGTCTGTAAGGTCTGCTCCCATAAGTGTTGAATGCAATTGGGGATCTAAGCTGGTGAGGCAGTGGAAGATCAGCAGCAGGGAAAGCAAGGAATGGTGGAATGGAGAGGAGACAGCAGCACCAAGATTCCAGAAGCCGGTCAGTAGGTAGATGTAGTAACTGACCTGGCAAACTGAGAAGCAAAAGTCTCTCCCACTAGCAGAGTGCTCAGAAACTGGGATTGCACACACAGTGCTCTTCAGGAGTTCTTTAAACCCCGGGGTGAGGGCAGCACAGAAATGACTGTTCATGGGGCATGGTGTGGGCTGACAATGGAGGTTTGGAGAGCCCTCCTCATAGCTTGACTCCCCCTTTTCTCACCCATTGAGGTCTATCCCTATAGAAGGTGAACCAGAGGCTTCGAGAAAGGGATGACAGGCATCTCTATAGCAAACAGTGGCATGGCTAGAGGCCCACGGGTCTGTGGGCTGCAGAGATGGCAGCTCCCCCGCCCATCCTGCAGCTGGGTGTGAGAAGGGAACTGAGAGCATCTGCCAGCCTTGTAGGCTTGCTTTCCTTACTCCACCCAGATGGTAAGACTTAAGGTTCTGAACTATGTTTCTGTCAATAACTCTGAGCTTCAGGAAAGCCTGTAGACAGGCAGGCCCGTGGGCACTTCTTGAAACTTGCTGTAGATACACAATCAGTTTTAAATGCAAAGTTTAGGGCATGGAGAAATGGTTTAGCATTTGGGAGCACTGGTTGCTCCTCTAGAGGACCCAGGTTCAATTTCTAGCAACCACATGGCAGCTTACAACTGTACATAACTCCAGTTCCAGAGGATCCTTGTCAATGAGCATGCATGTGGGTAAAGTACCTAGACACATAAAGTAAAATAAAAATATTTTTTTTAAACCAGAAAGTTTAAAAGTGTGTTTCTGTTATAGGAATCAGAAGATAACATTGTAAATAGTTCCCTGAAAAAATTCAAAGTCAGGACTTGCCCTCCTCCCCTTCCTGGTCCTGTGGGCTGGGGCAGACACAGAGTTGGTCTGCTCCTGTCCTGTGGAGATACTGACTCCTGAGTCATCCTAGAGGAGACACTGCACTCAGAGCAGCCGAGGAGCCACTGCACTCAGAGCAGCCGAGGAGCCACTGCACTCAGAGCAGCCGAGGAGCCACTGCACTCAGAGCAGCTGAGGAGCCACTGTACTCAGAGCAGCTGACACTGAGTTGATCTACTCCTGTCCTGTGGAGATACTGACTCCTGAGTCATCCTAGAGGAGCCACTGCACTCAGATCAGCAGACACCAAGATTAGGATCATAAGACTACAGAGACATCTGGACTCTGAGGAGCTCTGCAACAAGCAAGATAACTGGAAATACAGACTCCAGTCTTACACAGTAGGGCAGGCAACACTAGAGTTAACCAGATGGCAAAAGGCAAGCGCAAGAACATAAGCAACAGAAACCAAAGTTTCTTGGCATCATCAGTACCCAGTTCTCCCAATATAGCAAGCCCTGAACACCCCATCACACCTGAAAAGCAGGATTCAGAATTAAAATCACTTCTCATGATGATGATAGAGGATTATAAGAAGGACATAAGTAACTCCCTTAAAGAAATATAGGAGAGTACAAGTAAACAGGTAGAAGCCCTTAAAGAGGAATCACAGAAATCCCTTAAAGAAATGCAAGAAAACACAAAGAAGGAATTAAACAAAAACATTCAAATGAAAATGGAAATAGAAACCATAAAGAAAGCTCAAAGGGAGACAATCATGGAGATAGAAAACCTAAGAAAGAGATCAGGAGTCATAGACGCAAGCAACACCAACCGAATACAAGAGATAGAAGAGAGAATCTCAAATGCAGAAGATGTGGTGGAAAGTATTGACACAGTTGTCAAAGAAAATGCAAAATGCAAAAAACTCCTAACTCAAAACATCCAGGAAATCCAGGACACAAAGAGAAGACCAAACCTAAGGATAATAGGTATAGATGAGAATGAAGATTCCCAACTTAAAGGGCCAGTAAATATCTTCAACAAAATTATTGAGAAAAACTTCCCTAACCTAAAGAACGAGATGCCCATAAACATACAAGAAGCCTACAGAACACCAAATAGACTAGACCAGAAAAGAAATACCTCCCATCACATAATAATCAAAACATCAGATGCACAAAACAAAGAAAAATTACTAAAAGCAGTAAGGGAAAAAGGTCAAGTAACATATAAAGGCAGACCTATAAGAATTACACCAGACTTCTCACCAGAGACTATAAAAGCCAGAAGAGCCTGGACAGACATCATACAGACCCTAAGAGAACACAATTGCCAGCCCAGATTATTATACCCAGCAAAACTCTCAATCACTATAGATGGTGAAACCAAGATATTCCATGA
>NW_021616338.1:0-6232 GCF_004785775.1 Grammomys surdaster
CCTCAGAACCCACATGATAAAGGGAAAGAACATACTCCCTAAAGGTGTCCTCAGCAGTCCATACACCCAGACACATACAAGCACACATAAACAAATAAATAAGTGTATCTTAATAACGCTACAATTCTATTTGATCTAAGAGTACTCACATGTAAAGAATAAAATCAAATTTGTTCTTGAGACATGTGGACCAACCTGTGCTGTAGTCACTATCTATTTATCATTGCGTTCAGTAATATCCCACATTACCCAAGCACACGTGGTCCAGCCAGAGTGAACCACTTGTGCTTTGATGGACACAGGTCTTCTATCTACTTCCCAACCCTCAGCCTCTGACTTTACTCTGAAAAGTCCTGCTCAGGAGGCCCAGCCTGCATTCTCCTCTGGAAGAATTCAATGACCACACAGTGGAGCTCAGCACTTTTCCTCAGTTCTCATAGGAAAGATTTGACTTTCTGTCTTCCCATGCCTGCATCCTGTCAAATTGTCTCCAAATGTCTTGTAACTCACTCCATTGTAAACGCTTTGGAGAAGGAGCCTTTGAGAGGACTTCTTTCCCCTGTTTCCTAGAGCTCACTCATAACTGGTAAGTGACTGAGTGGTCTCTTAGGAATCTCTGAGGCTGCCAGCTTTACCCACCCACCTCTTTAATGTAGGCTCACATTTCTCTCTACTGGAAGTGCTCTTATACCAAACTATGACTAAAAGGAAAGCACCCACTACTGTCACTGCTACTGATAGGTTTATGTGATGACTTTTTTTTTAGAGTCACAAATCAGACAAACTTGTCTCAAATGTTTTAGGAACTGATTACTCCTGATAGAAAAAAGCAGTTAGATCTCAAAGGAGCAACAGAGATGCATTTACAATCCCATGACATGAATTTATACAGATATTTCATATATCATTTTATTCCTCTTATTTTTATATTTCCTTTTTTTCTATGGCATCTGTTGATCCCTAGTATATTATCTCTGCCAAAGCAAGACAATAACCACTCTTTAATATCATTTGGAAAAGAAATTGCTTAGCATCCGCTAAGACACGGTCTCCAGTTAAGGACTATTTATTCAAATAGAATGAATTGACTTTTATGGGAAACTATAGGCTAGTCGCACCCCTAAGGAAACTCCCCTGCTGAAGCCATGTGTCCTCCCATAACCTTAATGCTTGTATCAAGAACTTGAGCCTGAGAACTGGAGAGGAGGCTCAGGAAGTAAAGACAAATGCTTCACAAGGATGCTGACCTGAGTTCATTCTCAGAACATATGTAAAGGTAGAAAGAGAGAGCCAACCCCAAAGAGTTGTCCTCTGGCCTGCATGAACACACTATGACTCATGTACTAACACACTCACTCATATCATGCACATACGGGCAAAATAATAATAACTTTAAAAACTGTTAAAAGAACTAAACTTGACACCAACTCATACATTCTCTAGGACCAATCCCAGTCTGCCAGGTTTTGTGCCTCAGTAGTGCGTGCATCTCACGTCTCTATGGTGTCAGACTCAGGAGAGCTTTAACAGACCAGCTCTTCCCTCAGAGGCAGAGATTCTTAGCTAGGATTGGTCCCTGTCTTCGTTATTCCCTGCACTTACCTGAGGGTTAACAGATCTTCTTCTAAGCTCCACCTCTGCTCTGCTTGTACAGCTTTGTGCTTCTGGTTTGTCTCACCTTCTATACTTTGAGCTCCTTGTAGTACAGAAGTTTGTCTGTCTCAATTTTTTTTCCTCAGGACCAAGAACACAGTAGGAATTTAATCTGAACATAACTGACACCTCATAATGGAGAAACTGGATTGTCCCAATAATATAAGATGGCAGTCATTTTTGAAACACAGTTATTAAGTTCTTGAGTCTTACTTTAACGAATGGGCAAGCAATTCAATATCTAATGCTCTCTGTTTCCAACTGATGTCACAATTCAACAGTGATAGAGATCGCATGCTCCCAAAGATACCATTGCCCTCCTCTAAGAACAGTAAACATAGAGTTCCACCAATTAAAACACCAGCTAAACATTTGTCAGTCATCAAAAATAAATTCTGCTTAGAGATAAATTATCTATTTTTTCTTTGAGCGGTACCATTGATTGATATAGTATCAAATGATATACATTTAATAAGTAAATGCAGTAGTTTTGGCATAATCGTCAGTACCCAGGATTTTGAAACTGGAACAATAATCCTCAGCATTTTCCTTCGAGGCAGTGGGTAGGAGAGAGAAGGAGAGAAGGAAGCAGCAGGTTTCACTGATGCTTGCTGGTCTGAAGCACCTGCAGATAAGGCCTGCCCAACCTTTCATGCAAACTCCTCAGCACACTCCACTGGACTAGAGACTGTCCAGACCTGCTGTTTTCTCAACCTATCAATCAAGATATTGTGAACAACATGCACATTGTGACTTGCTTTTCTCTCTATTCTGTGGCTTCTACATTTTCTGCTTATCATAAGTATATATGCCCTCTTCATTTGAGTTCTTTAATTAAATCTTCTGTCTGGAATACCACTGGGTGCATTTCTGAGTGCCTGCCACATACTGTGCCAGGTTCTGTTCTTGGAATTGAGGATACTGTGGTGAAGAAGATAAAACCATCTCTAGTTTTCTAGAATTTATCACACATAAGGAAGACAAATGGTGAATAAAGGAAAATATGTATATAAAGCTTCAGGAGATGATAAACACTGGGAGGACAAACAGTGTTAGTCCACTGGAGTAAATGCTCATCAGAGCAACATGGCAGAAACACTTCAGAAATAGAGGAGCCAGAGAAGACATCTTGGAGGAGGTCTCATCCTGAAAGCCCATCCTTCCTCTCCACACAACCAGTGCTTCTCAAAGGCACTTGTCAGTCAGAGTCGTCTTCAGTTATAAACTCCTTTGGGGAAGCTCTATGACAAAGCACAGTGACCTACATCTAGAAGATGTTCTATAACTGACCAATAGCTAACTAAGTTTTCTCTCATACTCACTGTGTATACTCTCTCATACTCACTGAAGTATACTCACCTGAAAACAACTGGGTTGCTCTAATGATTCTCTAAGGATGGGAAAGATTTTATTCCTCACCAAAGATTTATCCAAAGGACAAGTGACCACATGAAGACACAGTCTTTCACCTGAAAAGCTCTCTGCCCACTGTGACATTGTCTGTTGACATCCAACAGCTGTTGCTCATTTTTGAACACTGATCCCTGTGGTGTGTCCTTTGGGTGATCAACCTCACATTGAAGCTCTCTATAAAATATTCAAGACGACTTGGACTCTCCTATCTATCCATTGACATTTCTACCCCACCTTTGATCTCAACTTGATTCTACATTTCCTTTGCTTCCTCTCACTGTTTTACTTTTTATTACAACTAGACCTTTTCCATTCTTCTATGCATGCCACATAGCATCAACCACATGTCCTCAAAGTCATAAAACTCACAGAAATCAAGCAGATGATTTTTAAAGAAGAAGGTCTATGTACTAGCATTATTTTATTAGAAAATAAAAATTTTACAGGTCAAATCTATTTTTATCAGAAAGTCATGTTTTTCCAATCTAGGGACTATCTAAATTTATACTTCTTGAGGTCTATGACACACTCTTTGGTGTCAGGTCTCACACCCCATTGCTGCCCTTTGAAGTGTGGAATTTAAACCAAAGATTTTCAAAACAGCCACATGTATTTATACTTGCTACATCATTCATTCCAAGTCATAAAAAAACCCTCAGAACAAATGAAAAATTTAAATCACCTTTTCCTCACAGATAAAACAATGAGGAGTAAGTAGCAAGGCTAGGTGAGCTTCTCAAACACAGTGAAAGCTACCTGGAAATTGAGGTGGGGATGCCTCCCTGAACATCCCTAGCCCAGTGTGCTCTGAAGTATCCACTTCTGATAAGAAAGTCCTTCTTCCTCATGTTATTTTGCTTCATCAGTGTGTCACAATGTGAAAGTAGCAGCCATCTTGTTCCTTAGGAAAGGGAACTTTATTTGCATTCCTGTCTTTCCAGATGTTATAGAAGTCTTCTCTACATGACAAACCAAGTGACTGGGGTAGAGCAGTGAATCTAAAAACTCTGAAACGTCAAAAGAGTTTACAACACTTGAATTCTTTCCCTAAATCTTTCCTGATCTTTGTCCATCCAGGTTTTCTGAAATGCTAAGATTTTCAGAACAGTTTCTATTAAGAGTTTAAAAAAGAACAGCTTATTCACTGCTAGCTGATGCTTTATTTCACAGGACACATTCAAAAGTTCTGTTTTCCTAACTTCAAAACCTCTGGACCTATGACTGAAGAATTTATCAGAAGTCATATGCCATAAGATGGGTGTAACAGTCGTGTCCTGAAGTGATTTGTTTGCCTTATCTAGATGCTCTAACAGAAGCAGTCACAGGAGAGGAGCAGGACCAGGGTTTGCTCACATCCTGTGGGAGAGGGGCAGGAGGACCAGAGAAACCAGGGCCTGGTCACACCCCAGATACTTTCACTTCAATCCTTGTCACTTTGAGCTAGCAGAATTTTGTCCTGTGGCCTCTGCTTCAGGCAGAATTGGAATAAAAAGATTTTTGATGCCAACTCAAATTTTCTTTCTTCCAAATCTAATATCCCTTCCTATTCAAAAAATCACAATTTATTTGTTTCTGAATGTTGTGACTAGAAAACAGCAGATGAAGAAATAGAGAAGAAAAATAAGCTCAGACCTCTGACCTACAACTCAGGACCACTGGGTTCATTCAGGTCTCATGGGCAAAGCATTTGTGGAACTGTCCGAGTCTATTTCATATTACGAGTCATGATATCACATAGTTGATATTCTATTCTATATCCACATAAAGAGAATACATTTATTTCTCAAAGTTCTGCA
The DNA here is from genome assembly GCF_004785775.1 of Grammomys surdaster. Taxonomy (NCBI): domain Eukaryota; kingdom Metazoa; phylum Chordata; class Mammalia; order Rodentia; family Muridae; genus Grammomys; species Grammomys surdaster. The sequence continues at coordinate 4,863 of NW_021616338.1, forward strand.
CACTAAGAAGTCCAACATTCATGTCCTCGTATTGGGACAGGGCTTTCCTTCCATATAATCCCATGGTAGAAGGCAAAAAGGATGAAGGGAGAAAAGAAAAAGGGAAGAGAGAGGGAGAGAGAGCCAAACACATCCTTTTTTGGGAAACCTACTCCCTTCACATGTCAAAGCCACTTATAAGATTGTGACATTACTCCATTCAAAAAAAGCTAGCCCATGTGCCATTATCACCTTGCAAAGATCCTACCTCTCAACACTATTGCACTAGGTCTTAAGCTCCCAATACATGGAATTTGGAGAACAGACTCCTACCACAGCAATACCAAGGTATGCAATGCACAGCAGCCACTAATTTTAAGAAGTGGTATGGATGCCTGAGAGATAAACAAACCAAGATCTCCCCGATGTAGATATCAAGCTATCTTAATCACAGGAAAGCACTTCCCATCAGGGAGAGTTAGGTTGTGATGAAGCCACAGTTCTCTAGTCTCCATGATAGGTCATAGAGGCTAACCCATGAAAGGGATCTTCACTGGAATACACAGTGAGTCCTGTGCAGCAAATACTTCCCAGCAGTCTGCCATGTCCTTAATACAGAAAACCCGTGATTCCGATTATTTTCTCAAAGCTAGCATGAAATAGCAGGGGCTATTTCTCCTGTATCCTTGTTCCTACTCACCAGATAGATGGTACAAAAATATTGAATGACCAACTCATGGTTAAATAAAACATAAATAAACAGAGTTTCAGAGTCAATACATTATACAAACCTGGAAAAAACTAGGAAACTGCAGATATGCATGAAAATAAAGCAAAATGTTAATTAGATATATTAGAGTTGAGTATTGTGAATCCCAAACAAGAAGAATATACCTTCCAAGTTAGTTAGAGACCAAAACCAGAACAATACATCTTGGAAGTCAGTGGGAGAGCAAAGCAGGAACCCTTGAAGGTTAAGGGTTCTGTTTGCAGTTAAGACAGTCAAGAATATGTTCCTGACTAACCTGTGTTAAATCCTTGCAAGTTAAGGTTTCCATTTGTAATTAAGAATAAGCTCCTTGTTTCTTAGATCCAATGTAAACTGCAAAGCAGGTTTTCAACCTACACTAAACTTGTGAGCCCATTCTCATAATGTAATCCTTACCTTTGACTTTCCCTTTCATTGTATCATCCTAATAATGTGTAACAGCCTACTCTTTGCCCAGGTAACACCTATGTCTCCAACAAAAGAGACTTCAAGAGGCTGACAGGGGTTACTCTCTCAAATCCCTACTTAAGATGGGAAAGCGAACTGGCCAGTCCTGTTGCATCCCGAAATACAGCTTGCTTTAATTGGACAATTGTGGATTTGTTCTTTTCTCCTCAAAATT
>NW_021616339.1:0-3936 GCF_004785775.1 Grammomys surdaster
GGAAGGGAGGAGGGGGGAAGGGACAGACAGAACCTACAGGCAAGAGAACAGAGAGCAAGAGAGTAAGAGAGCTGATTTTTTTTCTCAAATATGCATGTGCCATATTTGAAGCAGGAAACTGGAGATTGCCAATTTATATTCTTAGGGCAAATACCCTGCCCTCAGCTAAGGTACTCATTATGCCTTAGAACAAGCACGAACTAGGCTAAGAGGTTATAAGATCTGAAACCAATGTCAGCATTTATTATTATAATGGAGTATTTCATTCATTTGTGTAATATTGCTAGTTATAAATGAGACCTGTAGTCACACTTACTATAAAACCTGAGAAATAGTCTTGCTTTTGTAACAGGAAGATCTAGGACTTCAATCTTAATAAACTTACAGTTCTTGTTTTCCTTTCCTTGCTATGAAGGTATCTTATAAGGAAGAGGTAGGAGCTGGCACAGCCGTAAAGAATACTCCAGAGATGGAACGAGTGAAGAAAAACCAGCACAATATTAGCTCAGTAAGTTCTCCACAGTTATCCTTTCTGAGAGACACAAGGGCTACATGAGTGGTTTTAGTTTTAGTTCTCAATAGGTGGCTTTTTATCTTCTTTTACTCTTCATTTTCCTGAAAGATGACATCATCAGTGTTGTCAGCATCAAAGGTCTCCCTTCCAGAGAGGAAAACATCAGCCTTGCTCTCCTTGAGTCTGGAGCTCCATTTCACTTCATTCAGAGCAGAGCAGACAAGACATGGGCCATTTTAATAGGCTCTAGGATTATGATTCATCTTTTGGAACAGAATTTTAGCTGTGTGATATTTTAGAGAGAAAAGAGTATGTGGACTATTGTCTCACCTCTTGGAGCAAAGGAATTTTACCCCAATGAAATGGTCAAAGAGATTAACACATTTATTTGGTTGCTAAAACAAATGTATAAATTTGGTTTTTGAATGTAGCACCAGTTCATTTTTTTCCTGTGTCGGTCACATTTCTGAGATTTTCCCTGACACCTCTCTGTGCCTGTATTGCTATATTTTGGCCTTATTTCCCCTCTACTCAGCAAAGAAGAACAGATCAATTGAGTATAAATTGTAAAAAGATCTTTGCTATGGCACTTTTGTGGGGAATGGTAGGGGAGGTATTTATTGCTATAGGAAAAATGTATTCATTCCATTTATTGGTTATAAGCAACAGATAATTATTGTCCTTCCAGGAGTGGGGTTTGTATGTGTGTATTCATATGTTTAGTTTCTTGCTGTGGATGTGAAGAATGCTTCTTCCCTTAACATTTCTTCCCTGATCCATCTCTTCACCTCTAGTCTTGGACACATAGTCTTTCAGACCTTTCCTTTAAGCCAACCAAAGAAAACTGCTTTCATGACATGTATCAGTACTAACTCAGTGTTAGGTGGTGTCCAGATCATGTGCCCTGGAATGGAGGTGGTTTCTGTTGGAATTCCAGGAAGAGCAAGGTGATATTTACTTTAATACACAATAAAAAAAAATTGTACAGAATGCTAGTGCTGTCAAATCCCTGCTCCATAAAGGAAGCCCTGTCCTGAGGATAGCATCTAGAAAGAGAACTTGGAGGCCAAGGCCTGAGTTAGAGTAAATGACACTTCGTTCTGTTTTATGGGAATCTGAATGATGTGCCACTTGAATCTGACAGAGAAGTTAGTTTGGAAAAGAAGTGTCATATGTTACATTCCTTCAGTTTGCAATGGCAACATTTGGCTTGCATCCATGGATGTAGACATCAGCTGTAAGTGTTCTGTAGTACATATGACATCTAGTCATTTTCCTACAGGGAAATGACTGTGCTATTTTATGAAGAGTCTTGAGAAGCAAAACTGTTAATTTTTAATTGTGTTGGGCTTTTTACCCAAATAAAAATCATACAAAACAATACGGTATATCATTTTTTTCTCCCCTGGTCTTTTCTAGCAATCAAGAAATGTGTAGTTCTGTAGTTCTGACGTTGGGCCATAACCCCTGCTTAATATTCAAATGGAGACTTGGCCTTTTAAGATTAGCCTGATCTGTCAAACCAGGAGGTGATTCACTAACATTTAAACATCTCGACATTTTCCACCTTTGAGGACAAGCCTTTTTACTGTTAGCTTTCTGTGCTAAGATCTGTTTTTGAATTTCATTTAGAGGCAACCTGTCTCAGTGAACTTTGCATTTAACTATTTTGAGTCTACACTGATCCTGGTATCTTTACTTATGTTAAATCCACCGACACTAAGGCAGCTGATATCTGAGGGACTGGTGGGTTTTGTTTTTTGTTTTTTGTTTTGATTTTTTTGTCAGCCTAGACTTCATCTTTAAACATTTCAAGCATTATTGAGTGATTTCTAAAAATTTTGTAGATTTAAATCTTTGTTAACCTTCCATGTATGCTTCTTGTTCTTTTTGCCTGGAGTCCAGTCTTCTCTGAGTTTTAGTTATAAGATACCACCTACAAAGCAAGGTCTTGCTAGTTTGTTTTATAGCTACTGTATTATCACTTTTCCAGTTGAGTTCACTCTAAATAGACCTACTTGAAGGGAAATCCATGGGTAGAATGAATGTCAGGATACAGGGTTTGTTTGTGATCTCTATCCATAGTGTGACCAAATGCTTGACAGCCTCTTAAAGGAGGAAAGATTATTTTTGCTCATGATTTGAGGCACTACAGTCCATCATGGTGGACAACATATGACTGTGCACTATGGCATGGCAGGGGAGTATGTAGTGGCCTGCTTACATGCCAGTACCTAACTGGGAAACCAGAACCAGAGTGCCTATAATTGTAGTCTTCAATCCCAAGCAGGTCAGCTACTCCCCATGTGCAAAGCTTTCCCAGACTCCCAAGATACTTCCATCAGCCAATGAAGGATGTGAAAACACACGAGCCTGTGGGAAACATTTCATAGTCAAGTCACAGCACAGGTGCTTTACAATCTGGATGCATGTGGAAGCGACTTACTGACTTCTGGCACTATTATGTCCTAGGATTTATAGAACACGCTGGTCTGTGTCTTCAGTACATGCCACTTCTCTTCCCTTTTTCATTTATGGTAGCCATATTTCCTTTTCTCTTGTTCTAAAATACCTGTGTGCTTTCATTTGTGTGTGCAAAATTTGCAAGATTCTGAGGCCAATTCTTTTGAGTTTTTGCTTTTAAACACATGTTAAATTCTAATTAACACATTAATAGATAAAACTGCTTCCCAGATAGAAAATAACAAACCATCATTTTGTGATAATTTCCAAGACATTTTGTACATCCCCTAAATTATAAACCTTATGGTCATAGGTGATATTTGTTTATATTAACTGGAGGATGCCTATAGTGATGGATAAAGTGAATATATTTCCACTTCAGGATAAAGAACTCAGGAAGCACCAAACAATAGAAGAAACTGTTTTCCTATTGAAGGGAATACAATGTTGGAACAAAAAATTCAATTATATAGCAGTTACAATGGAAGAATTCTTAAATGTTTTAAGCTTTGTGTAGAATAAATTAGCTATATTTTAAAATAAATTATTCAGGTAAAATTTAAAGAAGGAATTAAACATGCAACAGCAATTTCTGATTCTTTTGAGCTAAAGAGAGTTATGGAAAACCAGAAGGACATCATCAACGGAATCATATATTTTTTTTACCATTTGTTCTGTGTTCTTGAAATGCCAGTATATGATGGAAGCATGGCACAAGTGTTGTTTTTATAAAAGGATAGAGAAGAAGTCAGGGATATGTTTGGTGGAGGCATGGTATGGTGTAGGGGAAGAGGGTGCCTCTGCAGGGCCATGCTGAGGCATCCCTTCCCACTGAATTACCAGCCACACGATGGTATAGAATAGAGTTTATTCGGGGCATCAGGAGGGGAGTTGAGAGAAAGGTGGGGGGGAGAGTAGGAGAGGGAGAGGGAGAGGGAGAGGGAGAGGGAGAGGGAGAG
>NW_021616339.1:4036-4712 GCF_004785775.1 Grammomys surdaster
GGATGGGGCCTAGAAGAAATCCCAACAACAAGAACAGGTGAAATCTCACCACACAGAATGCCACTGTGCTGAGCTCATTACTTGGGAGTAGAGATAACTTTCCATACTGCTTTGTGCCCTCCATTATGTGCCCCTTGGGCATTTGTTCCTGTAGGTTCACTCCATTCTTACCCTGGGAGGAATTCAATGAGACAGACTGCAATGAGCTGTAGATAGTCTGAATGTCTCTAGAAGAACATAAATTACTGTTTTGCATTGTCTCCCATTCTGTCACCATAACTTGTACTTGTTGAGTAGTTACTATGTCTCTGAGTACCTGATAAGTATGATCTTCTTTTTTTTAAACACTTCTTGTAAAGTTTTCAGGTGGCTTTTGTGAGGAAGGGCCTTCCTGGTAGGAAAACAGTATTTTCAGGATCCAATGACTATTCAAGAGGGGGAGGATTTTAATGATGAGTGTTTGGGATGGGGGTGGCAGGAGATGATGGAAGGACAGGACTTGCAATACTGATCATAAGACTGTAGCATAGAGAATACTTGTAGCAATGCTCGTAGCTCACTCAAGAATATGCTAACAGCCCTGTTATTGCTAGTATTAGACTTGGTGATTAGTTATTTTATTGAAATAGTTCTTCTTCTTCTTCTTCTTCTTCTTCTTCTTCTTCTTCTTCTTCTT
>NW_021616340.1:0-2148 GCF_004785775.1 Grammomys surdaster
AAATAACAAGGGGGACGTGTTCTAGCCCCAGCAAGCAGCAGAACTCGGCAGTTTTCTCTGTACCACTCGTTGCCCAGGGTAAACATGTTGGCTGGTGGAGTAGAAGCTAATTGGGGCCAGGGAATGTAATGTGACAGTTTGTATATGCTTGGCCCAGCGAATGTCACTATTAGGAGTTGTGGTCTTAATGGAGTAGGTGTATAACTATGAGTGTGGCCTTGTTGGAGGAAGTGTGTCATTATGGATATAGGCATATGGTCTTACAGTCTCAGAAGGGGTATAGATTGATCATCCTTTGGGCAAGGCTCTGTTCCACGACCTTGCATTCCAGTTTCCTGAGTCCACATTTTAAAAGCATCTTCCCATATGATTAGCCTTTGTTTTGTTATTTTTGTTGTTGTTGTTCTAGAGCTATTTCAGACCCTCCAAACGCCTTTTCCAATGCTTCCTACTCTTCAGAGTCTCTCAGATTCCTGGGAACTCCGGCAGCAGGTGGCTTATATGTATTTTTTTTTTTCTGTAAAAGACCACACAGGTGCAAACACACCCCAGAGTAACCCACTAAACAAAAAAGCACACAAAATTATGGAGTCCATTTTATTGTGGTCAACGACTCCTGAGCACAAGGCCTACCCTAGAGAGTGGCTACCAGTGTCACTGTATTTTGAAGAAAACTTATAGATCCTCTCCTCACAGGTATCATTTAGAAATATTTTCTTGATTCAGAGTGGCACTTTGTCTTCCTCTGTCCTGAGATTGGTCTTGCTTTAACTTGTGTGTGTCTTGTGGATGTAGTTCCTGTGTGCAGCAGCTCTGTTGTGTCTGGAAAACACTATTTTCTTTGTGTATTCCACCGTCTCTGGCTCTTACAGTCATTCTAACTCCACATCCTCATGGATCCCTGAGGGTGTGATAAAGGCATCCCATTTAGGATTGAATGCTCCAAGGTCTCTCCCTCCCTGCACATTGTACACCCATGGGCTTGTGTTAATTACAATCTGCTGCAAGCAGCATCTCTGATGTGGGATGGGCAAGGCACTGATCTATGGGTATAGTAATATGTGATTAGGAGTCCTTTTGGTGCTGTGTTCCTTTCATAGAGTAGTAGTACTGGGTTTGCCCTTAGGGTTCCTGACCCCTCAAGTCTCAGGTCTCAGCTTCTCACAGTGTCTGGTATGGGTTTTATCTCTTGGTGTGGGCCTTGTCCAATAAAAAAGTAAATCAGTTGATTACTGCCATAGACACTTGTGTCCCTCTTGCACCACGATGGCTTATAGGCAGGTTGCTATTGTCATTCCAGGGTCTGTAGGTGGGTGTGAATATTGATGAATTTTCTCTGATGCTATCAGGTAGAGTACTTTCCAACCCTGTGAACTCTAGCCAGCAGGACTGAAACATCTTCTAGTTTGGCACCAACTCAACTTCTTCAGGTTGTGGAGGGTACCCAATTACATTGGAAGTAGCCTGTAGTGTCTGAAGGATCTATGAGAACCACTTTGACTAATGAGTCCACAAAAATGTACCCAACTCCTGATCCTGGGGGGGGCGGTTACTTGGTAATGTATGATGTCTACTTGGGCCATTATTTCTTCCCATGACATGGTAAATTCATTAAAATTCCTTTTATATATGTGTGTATTTTAGGGAGTTTCTGTGGTATTAGGTTTCCATATGGCTTCTAGAAGGTTTTTAATGTTAGCTTTGCTTCTCCACAGTCCCTCCTTCACTCTGTCCTTCCATCCTCTTCTCCATTCAGTACTACTATTAGAGTTTCCTCTTTATCCTTTATGGTACTGAATTCTTTTTTCCCTTCCTTGGGAGATCCCCTCCTCCCTCCTGGTCCTTTATTAGCTATCTAATCTTTGTTGTTATTGTAAATGAGATGCACAACCCTGACGTTCAAATGCTAACAGCCCCATAAAGAGCTAACATGCAACATGTATCTTTTGGGGCTTGGGTTTTGGGTCTCTCTGGATGATTGCTTCTATCTCCATCCATTTACCTACAAATATCACTTTCTTTAACAGCCGAAAACTATTCCATCATATAAACATGCCACATATTTTATTATCCATCATCAGCTGATGGACAGCTAGTCTGCTTCTAACTTCTGACTATTATGAATAGAACAGCACTGAACACTGATGA
>NW_021616341.1:0-1232 GCF_004785775.1 Grammomys surdaster
CCATTCGATACCAATGTTCAGCATCTTTGAGGAGAAAGTTCTGTAATGCCCTTCTCTCCACATGAGACTGAGCCCCAAATGAAACGGTGCCCGTGAGCTCAGTGGTCCTTGAAGTTTTTGTCAGTGTGGCTAGCTTCCCCTGCTGTATTTATTTATGAATTGTCTTAAGTTTATCAGCGTTTAAAATGAGGACAGCTGCTAACCTTTGTGGACCAAATGTCATGCTGCCACTAAACAAAAGACCCATGCTAGGAGGGGAAAAACCCTCAAGCTGCCAGTATTGATCGACAGACTATCAGGACACTGGACTGGACTGTCATAGGGATGGCAAGATGCTCTGGGAGGTATTGGACACCTCCAGTTTTTTCATTTCTGGATTGTGTTCTCAGTTTTCAATGTTGGTCTTCTTCATATAACCTCAAGGTTTAGACTTGTGAAGGAACAAGTCTGATGAGGATAATAGTCTTGACATGAGACACTGTACAGAATTGGAAGAAGGAAGGAAATCACGCAAAAATGACTTGCAGTTTCTGGATAGACACTTGTGCCAATCCATCTTCAGCTGACTGAATGTTGTATGATAGCCCTTCTCCAAAGCAGAGGTGGAAGGTTCTGGTTTCACCACGTTTTATAAACACATTTCCTTTGTTAAATTGGCCCCTAGACTGTAAGTCTCTTTTGTATATAAGCTCTATTCTTTTTCTTTAAATAAAAACGTCTACTCATATTTAATGCCCTGTATTAGTCAATGATTTGTGTTTAACATTATTTGAACCATTTGTCATTAACAAAAGAGAAAGGAAAAAAACTGTCTTTGGCCATCCATGTTTCATGTTTTTAGTATTCTCTGTTTAGTTTTATACTCACTTTTAGTCAGGTTTTTTTTTCTTGATTTTTTTCTTTCTTTTCTTTTCTTTTTTACTTATTGTATCCTAGATACTAACTCTGTGTAAGATGTGTAATAAGGATTTCCGCCTGTTTTTCAGGCTTCTGCTTTGTTCAAATGGTGTCTCTTGCTGTACAGAAACTTTTAAGCTCCATGAAGTTCTGTTTATTAATTGTCCTTAATGGGTACATTATTTGGGTCCTTGAAATCACTTCTCTCTTTGTAATAGTTTCACCTTAAAATATAAACAGAATATTCTACAAATTCCAGGGATCAAGTGTGTTTTGATGGCATCAGAGAAAGCACCATGGAAATGTTTTAAAGAATTAAAAGTTTGTTCTATTTA
>NW_021616342.1:0-1944 GCF_004785775.1 Grammomys surdaster
GGAGGGGGAGAGAGGGGGAGGGAGGGAGGAGGGGGAAGGGGGAGAGAGGGAGGGGAGAAGAGGAGAGGAGGGGAGGGGAGGGGAGGCGAGGGGAGGGGAGGGGGACGGAGAGAGTAGGTGTGCATGCGCATGCGCTCAAGCATGTGTGTGAGTGCCATAGTGTATAAGGAGGTCAGAGGCCAACTTGCGGAACTTGGCTTTCTGTTCCCATCACGCAGGTGCTGGGGATCAAACTAGGGTGATCGGCCTGGCATCATGTACCTTAACAGTAGTCATCTTGTCAGCCCCCTAAGGGGTTATGCTTTCAAAAAGCCTAACTTCACAGGAATTAATTATATTATGATCATAGTAAAAACAGCAAGAATAAAAAATTAATAAGAATAAAAACAAAAACAAGGAAGAAGTTGCTTAGAGTCCTACATGTTTCAGATGGTTCACTGCTGTTTGTATAGTCCTACAAATAGACAGAGCAAGTTCCTCTTCATGTCTCTGCAACAGCTGGAAGAATGTTCAGAAAGCTTTAAGTAATTCAGATGGAAGTGTTACTTACATGAGAACCGGAAAGGCCTTGCTCCTAACCCACATTGCCTTACGCCTTCTCCGTGGAAAAGGCCATACTGCATCTCGCCCGTGAACTTGTCCAGCTCCTTCCCGGACGCATTTACAAGCAAAGCCCCTGTTTTGCAGAGGATAGTGGCTTTAACCCACAGTGGGGTCCCCACTGCCGTCACCACTCCAAGAGCACAGAGAAAGCTCAATATGCCAGCCATGCAAAAGATGATCTTCTTCTGCTGGCTTGGCATGATGAGGAAAGGCTTCGGTGAAGAAGTTTAAAACAAAGACCTTTGTGAGCATCAAGAAGAGCCTGCCCTATTGGCTGCATTTATTACAGCAGCTGAAAAACACTGTCCTTCCTTACAGTGGCTCCACCAGGCGGAATGCCAGTCCATGAAGCATCCTTCCTCACCCACAGTGGGCTTTCTTCCTCTTCTGCTGCTCTCCTTAAACAGAAATCTTTGGGTTAAGAGTGTGTAAAAATAAAACTATTCCAAACTGCCTTCACGATACTCTCTCACCTCACTTACTGAGAAAGGTCTAGGGTAACAGATGGAGTCCTCTATGTAACTTGAGAGAAGCCACCCCTCCCTAGCTTGTTGTCTGATTGGGTGAGCTGAAGCCTTCAGAAACATGCTTGGCTCCTACGGTAAGTTTGCAGCAATGTGAGACATTCAAGTATTGATGAGATTTTATTTCTGGGTTTTGTTTGCTCTCAGCAGTGGGAGAATGGGAGCTTTGGCACAGGTAATAATAATTCATTGATTTTTAAAGTGTTGTGTTTTAGTTAAGTGAACCATGGCATCGCATTGCATCTGGTGTAGACATGAAGATCCAGAGCTACACAGGCCTGTCCTCTTCACCCCCAATTCTTCCATGCCCACATTTTCTATGGGATCTACTTAGAATTTGATTCAAATTCTTTTCCAGACACAGAAACACAGAGATACAGTTGCAAATATGTACATTTATAAATGCTTTCATTTGAAAGCATTTGGCTGTACCAGTATGACAGCAAGGGAGCACGGCGGTGGGTCCAAGGAGCAGCAGAATCTATAAAGGTAAGAGAAGTACTGACATAGAAAGAAGCACTATAACGAACAGATCCACCACCTAAGAGCAGGTCTCCAGGGAAAAATAACCATTTGAGAGTCGAGACAAAGGCCGGAACAGTATTTTGTAGCAAGATGTATTTGGTTTAGGAATTAAGTCCTGAAAACTCAAGGGTAGAATTCAGTGACTGCCTCTTAACTCTGGGTGCCGAGTGAGGATTCTCCTGAGAAAAAAAATATATAAACGGGCCCTTTCTGTCTCTCTGTCTCTGTTCTGTCTGTCTGCTTACGTGTTGTTCTGTTTCTGTTTCTGTCTCTTTTTCTCTGTCTCTGTGTT
>NW_021616342.1:2044-3341 GCF_004785775.1 Grammomys surdaster
TGCTGCTGCTAATCATATTCCACTGTACAGATAGAGACACTGAGGCCAACGAGATCAAGGAACACACTGACTTATTAACAGAGTCTTGTGATTTATATGTTATTCGAAGCAAAGTACTGACCTTGAAGAAAGGGAAGTGCTTTAGCTGGGTTGGGTTGGAAGTACCAGGGCACGGTTGTCCATTGCTATTTGTACAGCTCAGGTCTCTGGAGAATATCGACAAACAGAACTGCCTTCGTGACCCAGACCACATGCTCGTGCTAATCTCTATTCTTCTGACCTACCTGTAAGATTATAGCTTTAAGGAAACTCATAGCTGATTAATGTTACTGTGAGCCATAGATGAGTCTCTTCATGGCATAGTTTGAAGGGAACTTTGGGCTCCCAGTCTTGAGGTAGAAGTCAACTGTTCCTGGCACAGCTATGCTTTTTCAGAACTTGCTAGTCTCTGACTGTTGAGGATAGACAACTAAATGTAGACTGGTTAAGACATACCGACACTCCTTCTGACCAGAGGAGACAACACTCAGCATATAAAATCCACACAGGCACGGACAGTAAGGTTTTATTTAAGATGTAAGTAAGGCCTTTTATTGCATGCAATTTGACTCTTAACAAAGAGTTCCTCTTAGATAATTGGCTCCCCTGCCCCCTGATGAATTGTCTACTGGATTCAGGGTGTCTGTCATCATAGCAAAGCAAAGGGAACCCAGTGATCCTAGTTAGCACTTACTTACCTGGGGATATGTGTTCCATTTATCCTCAAAACATTAGTTTGTGGGTATCTAGATATAATCCATCTTATTCAATCAACACATTTGGTAACTTGGGAAAACAAAAACAAGATCAGAACATTTTTAAAGCCTGAGGAAAGAAATTGCATCATAATCAATTTTATTTAACATCTCCTCAGAAAGAATGTGACAAGAGAGGAATAGTTAGCTAGCACAGGACAGTGGTTTAATTAGCCAAAAACCTGCCAAAGGTGTCTAAGAAAATGGGACAAGACCTAACCCTCTCCCCTGAGACCTCTTTCAGGTGCTGGATAGTGATGTAATTTTTCCGTGACTAGAGAACTAGTCACTAGACAGCATGTAAGACTCTGACCAAAGATGGAGAAGGCAATTTGACTGTTTAACCCTTTAGGGTGGCCTCCTTCTACAATGAAGAGATTCCTGTGTGCAAATACAGCACAGTGAGTTTGTTCCTCATCCCAAAATCATATCCTTCCTACTATGTGTTAAAACTTCCTCTTTTTTAATAAAACAATGGTAGTAAATTCTTTTTTTGTCTTTAC
>NW_021616343.1:0-1068 GCF_004785775.1 Grammomys surdaster
AAGAGGACAGTTCCTCTCTCATTGTATTCGTCATTTGGTCCTCGAAATGGAGACCACATGAATCTCAAGAAGAACAAAGACCAACGTGTGGGTGCTTCGGACCTTCGTGGAAGGAGTAACAACATATTCAGGGAAGCAAGTAAGAAGACAAAGTGTGGAGCAGAGACTGGAGGAGGGGCAGTCTGAAGACTTGCCAGACCCAGGAATCTTGCCCATGTGCAGTCACCATATGCAGGCATGGTTTAGGATGTCAGGAAGCACATGCTCACTGAAGTCTGATATGTCTGTCTCCTGAGAGCCTCTGCCAGAGGCATTGAACTGATCATGGGGTCCCCAATGGAGGAGGTAGAGAGAAGACTGAAGGAGCTGAAAGGGCTTGTGGCCCCATTGGAAGAGTGACAATACCAACCAACCAAAGCTCCCAGGGTCTAAATCGCCAGACTGGGAACATGCTTGGAAGGACCCATGGGTCCAGCTGTGTGTGTAGTGGAGGATGGCCTTTTCAGGCATTCATAGAAGAGGAAGTCTTTGGTCCCATGAAGGCAGTATGCCCTAGTGTGAGGGAATCTGAGGTTGGGGAGAGGGAAGTTGGTGGATGGGTAGGGCCACATCCTCATAGAAGTATCAGGAGGGGGGGTGGAATAAGCGGTGTCAGGGGAAATGGAAAAAGGAGGTAACTTCTAAAATGTAAATAAATAAAATATTCAATAATATAAAACAAAACAAAACAAAAAAAAAAAGAATTGCTAATGAGTAGCTATTCATTTTGAGGATTTAAGGTAGATATGACTGACTATTATATAAATGTTTAGATTTGGGATTCTCTTAAGAAATTTACATTAATTTTAAAGATAAATAATAAAATAATTACTTCTTTCTTTATAACAGCAAATTGCTGCCTTCCAGTAAGAAAAACTAGCTGAGAAATTTACCTTTCTTGCTTACACCTTGTTAATCTATAATCAGATGCTTGGTTATGAACTTATGTGGGTTTTTAAGAATAATTTGTTTTTTCCCCACAATATGTAATGTTATTTCTTTTAATATTAACCATGTACTAACACATTG
>NW_021616344.1:0-4356 GCF_004785775.1 Grammomys surdaster
CCTCTCCTAACAACTACTTTAGGTTTCTTATAATTGTTATTAATAGGGATTTAATTCTTAACAGAGCTTTATGCTACTATTTTTATTTATAAATAACACTACAAATTATTTTCCCAAAAATTCTTCTTGCTAATGCCAGGTGCTTCTTTGACTAATAGGAAAATATTACTATGTTTGACTGCTCTGAAAGGCCTTGCTCCAAATCTTTCATATGTATTATGCTATTACAGCTTCACAGGAATTGTATAAAATAGGCATTATTGCTATCATTATATAATTTCTATGAACGAAAAGGTTCAGGGGCTAAAGTTCTTTGCCAGAGAATGCAGAGCTGATTGCCACCTGACTTCATCTCAATCTACTAAAATGCATCAGCATTCCTGAGAAGTGCTCTCCAACAGGCTTCTACAGGTATACCTACTGACTTATTCTTGGCCATATCTCCATGTCCAAGAAGGTGTCTTTCTACCACTATTCTTCTGTCCAAAAAAAAAAAAAAAAACCACTTGACTCCTACCAACTGCCAGATACCATGCAATGCATAAAAGAATATCTCTATACTCTGTGCTACAGTCACCAATTACAAAACCTAACTGTAAACCAAAAATATACTATGCAAAAGAGTACAAGATGCCATAAGAATAGATAGCACAAGGCCCTGGTGTTGTCCCAGGATTAAAGTGTCTTTAAGACTGACCAGATGGGGAGAATAAAGCATTATAGTTGTTCCCTGTATACAACAGCAGTGCCACAGGAAAGCACACTCCAATGAATTAAATTATGAAAATATCAGGACTTCTGGTCTGGGCCCGAGCATAGAGCAGGTCACAGGCGGCAGCTCCGTACCCAACCCCAAAAAACCTAGAGAAAGAGGGACTCCCAGGAGCTTTAATTCAGGCAGCATCCCAGGTAAGGAAAAAGCAGCACTTGCCCCATACAAGGAGCAACCAGGACCCACTGGCACCCAGGAACTCACTCCTGGCCCGGGGCGCGGGTTCCTTCCAGTCTGAGCCCGAGCAGATCCTGGGAGTCAGCTCTGCACCCAATCTCACAGAACCCAGAGGAAGTGGGGGCTCTCAGTAGCTCTAACTCAAGAAGTATCTTAAGCTAGGAGGTGGCAATACTTGCCCCCTATCAGGGAGCAAACAGGACCCACTGGGACGCAGGAATCCACTCCTGACCCGGAGCTCGGGCCCCTTCTGGTTTCCACCTGAGCACATAGCACATCTTGGGCCTCAGCTCTAACCCCAGCAGTAAAACCTATCCCAAACAGTTCTGACACAACCTAGATAATAGGAAAGACAGGCCCCAGTCAGAGACAGCACAGATAGCACAAAGGTGATCCAGATGGCAAAAGACAAGCGCAAGAACACAAGCACCAGCAACCCAAGGTACTTTCCATCATCAGATCCTAGTTCTCCCACATTAGAAAGTCCTGAACTCCCCATATCACCAGGAAAACAAGAACCAGATCTAAAATCACTTCTAATGATGATGCTAGAGGACTATAAGAAGGAAATAAATAACACTATCAAAAAACTTGAGGAGAACACAGGAAAACAGGATGAAGTCCTTAAAGAAACACAAAAATCCTTTAAAAAATTACAAGAAAACACAAACAAACAGATGAAGGAATTGAACAAAACCATCCAGGACATAAAAATCGAAGTAGAAACAATAAAGAAATCACAGAGCGAGATTACCCTGGAGATAGAAAACCTAAGAAAGAAATCAGGAGTCATAGACACAAGCATCACCAACAGAATACAAGAGATAGAAGAAAGAATCTCAGGTGCAGAAGATACCTTAGAAAATATTGACACAACTGTCAAAGAAAATGCAAAATGCAAAAAGTTCTTAACACAAAATATCCAGGAAATCCAGGACGCAATGAGAAGACCAAACCTAAGGATAATAGGTATAGATGAGAGTGAAGATTCCCAACTTAAAGGGCCAGTAAATATCTTCAACAAAATTATTGAGGAAAACATCCCTAACCAAGGGAATGAGATGCCCATAATCACACAAGAAGCCTACAGAACACCAAACAGACTAGATCAAAAAAGAAATACCTCCCGTCACATAATAATCAAGACACAAAATGCACAAAGCAAAGAAAGAATTTAAAAAGCAGTAAGGGAAAAAGGCCAAGTAACATATAAAGGCAAACTTATCAGAATTACACCTGACTTCTCACCAGATACTATAAAAGCCAGAAGATCCTGGACAAATATCATACAGACCCTAAGAGAACATAAATGCCAGCCCAAGCTACTTTACTCAGCAAAACTCTCAATTACCATAGATGGAGAAACTAAGATATTCCATGACAAAACCGAATTTACACAGTATCTTCCCACAAATCCAGCTCTACAAAGGATAATAGCAGGAAAGCTCCAATACAAGGAGGGCAATCATACCCTAGAAAGAGCAAGAAAATAATCCTTTTCCATCAAACCCAAAAGAAGGTAACCACACAAATGATGTCTCCACTATTAGCAAAAATGACAGTAAGCAACAACACCCTCTCCTTAATATCTCTTAACATCAATGGACTCAATTCTCCAATAAAAAGGCATAGGCTAACTGACTGGATACGCAAACAGGACCCAGCTTTTTGCTGCTTACAGGAAACCCACCTCAGTGACAAAGACAGACACTACCTTAGAGTAAAAGGTTGGAAAACAATTTTTCAAGCAAATGCCCCTAAGAAACAAGCGGGAGTAGCCATTCTAATATTGAATAAAATCGACTTTCAACTTAAAGCTATCAAAAAGGATAAGGAAGGGCATTTCATACTTGTCAAAGAAAAAGTCAACCAACATGAACTCTCAATTCTGAATATCTATGCGCCAAATACAAGAGCATCGACTTTCATAAAAGAAACCTTACTAAAGCTCAAAACACATATTACACCTCACACAATAATAGTGGGAGACTGCAACACCCCACTCTCAGCAATGGATAGGTCATGGAAACAGAAACTAAGCAGAGATACAGTGAAACTAACAGAAGTTATGAACCAAATGGACTTAACAGATATCTATAGAACATTTCACCCTAAAGCAAAAGAATATACCCTTTTCTCAGCACCTCATGGTACCTTCTCAAAAATAGACCATATAATTGGGCACAAGACAGGCCTCAACAGATATAAAAAAATTGAAATAATTCCCTGCATCCTATCAGATCACCATGGTCTAAGGCTGGTCTTCAAAAATGACAAAGAGAATGGAAAGCCCACAGTCACATGGAAACTGAACAACACACTACTCCTTGATAATCAGGTAAGGGAAGAGATAAAGAAAGAAATTAAAGACTTTTTAGAATTTAATGAAAATGATGACACATCATACCAAAATCTATGGGATACAATGAAAGCAGTGCTAAGAGGAAAATTCATAGCTCTAAGTGCCTACAAAAAGAAACTAAAGGGAGCATACACTAGCAGCTTGACAATGCACCTGAAAGACCTAGAACAAAAAGAAGCTAATACACCCAAGAGGAGTAGACGGCAGGAAATAATCAAACTCAGGGCTGAAATCAACCAAATAGAAACAAAAAGAACTATCCAAAGAATCAAAAAAGCCAGGAGCTGGTTCTTTGAGAAAATCAACAAGATAGATAAACCCTTAGCTAGATTAATCAGAGGGCAGAGAGACAGTATCCAAATAAATAAAATCAGAACTGAAAAGGGTGACATAACAATGATCACTGAGGAAATTACAAAAATCATCAGATCCTACTACAAAAGCCTATACTCAACAAAATTGGAAAATTTGGATGAAATGGACAATTTTCTAGACAAATACCAGTTACCAATGTTAAATCAGGACCAGATAAACCATCTAAACAGTCCCATAACCCCAAAAGAAATAGAAGTAGTCATTAAAAGTCTCCCTACAAAGAAAAGTCCGGGACCAGACGGTTTTAGTGCAGAATTCTATCAGACCTTCAAGGAAGACCTAATTCCAATTCTTTTCAAACTATTCCACAAAATAGAAACAGAAGGTACACTACCCAATACATTCTACGAAGCCACAATTACGCTCATACCTAAACCACACAAAAACCCAACAAAGAAAGAGAACTTCAGGCCAATCTCCCTTATGAACATTGATGCAAAATTACTCAATAAAATTCTAGCAAACCGAATCCAAGAACACATCAAAACAATTATCCATCACGATCAAGTAGGCTTTATCCCAGGAATGCAGGGTTGGTTCAATATTCAGAACTCTATCAATGTATAATATATATATATATATATATATATATATATATATATATATATATATATAATGTATCAATATATAAACAAACTCAAAGAAAAAAAACCACATGATCATCTCACTA
>NW_021616345.1:0-7009 GCF_004785775.1 Grammomys surdaster
TCTTTTGTCCAAATTAAAAAAAAAAACCGCAGTATTAAAAGGCCTACATAATATAAACCATCCCTTTATTAACTGAAAATCTACAAAGAGAATCCCTAGCTGGGCAGGATATTTCCCACTGGTCAATTCTCAGTTCCTTCTATTAAGTATCTTTGAGTACATGATTTAACACTGTTCTACTACCTGATACCCTGTTGTGAACACTATATTTGAACACCTCCATTTTGGGCTTTCAGTTTCCCATTTTACTCTACTTCTTGAAACGTTTCCCATAAGAGTGAATAACAGAACAAAGTCTAATCTACATCTCTTTGAGGCTCCCTTTATTATTGGTATTAATTTACATCTCTTTAAATTACCCTCCAGAAATCTCTTAAGACAAGCGCACAAGGAAGCCCTATTCTTCACCAAAATATGAAAAGATATTTTCTAAACCTCGTATTAATACTCCTCTCGGGCATTCCAGCGTTCCAGTATCTCTCCATCCTCGTGGTCAGAAAGTCCTGGTGGGAGACTAGTGCCTGGTTTTAGAGGAACCTGAAAACTTCCCTAAGCTGCATTTGCTGTGCTGGCCTCCTAGGATATTCAGCAGTTCATCCTGTCACCTGCCAGGTCTCCTTATACTCAGCCAATTCTGCATAATTGTAAAACAACACTGACAGCCCTGGATGGTAAAGGCCAAGGAGACTCTAACAAAGGATCCAGAAAGCAGCTATTATCTTTGCAGCCATCTCGAGCCATATACCCTGAGAAGAGACTTGTTTTCAACAGCCTACAACAGGGCTTGAAAATATTGCATGCTCACCTGATTTTATTCTATAGCAACTAGGAGAAGAAGAACAAAAAGAATGAGTGCTTCTCTGATAAACACTCCCCAGTGTCACTTAAACTTTAAGGATGTGGCTGTGGACTTCTCACTGGAGGAATGGGAATGTCTCGATTTTGCTCAGAGGGCATTGTACATGGATGTGATGTTGGAGAATTACAACAATCTATTGTTTGTGGAAAATCATCACATATGTCGAAAGAATTAGCAGGTCTTGGATCAAGACACACTGTACATTGTCCAGGAGCCTGTGAATATCCAAGAAAAATCTTCTAAATGCAATAAACTTAGCAATATGATTCATGAATCTACCCAAAGTACATATCATAAAACTCACAACAAAAATGCTTCTCTTCAATTCCCAAATCTAAGAAGACCTAAAACTGGGAACACTGAAGAAGTTTGTAAGTATAAAGAATGTGCAAACAGTTTAAATGTGTGTTCAGTCATTAGTCTCAATCAAGGAATCCACATAGAAAGTAAAGAACACAATAGAAATACAAAATTTCATAAGATTTTTATCTCTAAACATAAACCATTGGTGAAACAAAATAATAGTGGAGTGAATCCTTACAAATGTAGTGAACCTGACAAATGCTTTACCCAGAGAGACAATCTTCAAAGTCAGCAGAGCGTTTATTCAGGAAAGAAACCTCACAAATGTTGTGAATGTGAAAAATGTCTTACACAAAAATTCAATCTTAGCATCCATCAGAGAATTCATACAGGAGAGAAACCTTACAAATGCTTTGACTGTGACAAACGCTTTGCCACAAAAGGCCAACTTAGTATTCATCAGCGGTATCATAATGGAGAGAAACCTTATAAGTGTACTGAGTGTGAAAAATGCTTTACTGTACAAGGCATTCTGAGAATTCATCAGAGAATTCATACAGGAAAGAAACCTTACAAATGTAGTGAATGTGACAAATGCTTTACTACAAAAGGCAGTCTGAGAAATCATCAGAGACTTCATTCAGGAGAGAAACCTTACAAATGTAGTGAATGTGACAAATGCTTTACTAAAAAAAAACAATCTGAGAAGGCATCAGATAATTCATTCAGGAGAGAAACCTTACAAATGTAGTGAATGTGACAAATGCTTTACTGAAAAAGACAGTCTGAGAAGGCATCAGATAATTCATTCAGGAGAGAAACCTTACAAATGTAGTGAATGTGACAAATGCTTTACCTACACAGTTAGTCTGAAAAATCATCAGAGTCTTCATTCAGGAGAGAAACCTTACAAATGTAGTGAATGTAACAAACGCTTTGCCACACGATCTTATCTTAGTATTCATCAAAGAATTCATACAGGAGAGAAACCTTACAAATGCACTCAATGTGACAAAAGCTTTGCCCAACGATGGCATCTTAGTGTTCATCAGAGAATTCATACAGGAGAAAAACCTTACAAATGTAGTGATTGTGGCAAATGTTTTACTGAAAAAGGCAGTCTGAGAAGGCATCAGAGAATTCATTCTGGAGAGAAACCTTACAAATGTAGTGAATGTAACAAAGGCTTTGCCTCACAATCTTAGTATTCATCAAATAATTCATACAGGAGAGAAACCTTACAAATGCACTCAATGTGACAAATGCTTTGCCTGACCATTGAATCTTAGTGTTCATCAGAGAATTCATACAGGAGAAAAACCTTCAAAATGCCATGAATGTGACTAATAATTTACCCATATAGTTAATGTGAGAAGGCATCAGAGAATTCATACATGAGATAAACCTTACAAATTTTGTATATGTGGCAAATGCATTACCCACAATGTCAGTCTGTGAAATTATCAGAGATTTCATACAGTATAGAAACATTATGAATGAAGTAAATGAGACAACCCTCTACCAAGAAATAGCATCTTAAAATTTATTAATACTTAATGGAGGAAAACTTTCAAATGTATTTAAAGTATAAATCTTTTACTTTTGGCTTATCTGTTAGAGTGTAACTGAGAATTCATACTGGTGAGAATATTAACACATGTAATGCATGTGAAAATATCTTTGACTTCATTTCAGGTCAGAGGAAACATCTAAAATTTTTTAGTGGGGAAAGTTCTTCTGTTGGGAAAAATGGGGCATATGTTCTATCCAGGGTGGATTCTTTGCAACATTTGAGACTCCACACTAGAGAATGAGAACAATTATCGAAAACTTGTGAAATCCTTCATGCAATGTTCAAATCGTAGATAATGTCAACTATTTAAGCTCAGTGAATTCCTGAAAATGTTACAATGTGGGATAGTTTTCATTAAACGTTTCCTTCTTCACCCTCAAATATTATAAGATGAAGGAAAGTGTGGAATCCAGAAGAATATAGTGTTGTATAACACTTTCAAGGATAGAGAAATAATGCATTCCAAAGAGAAAATAATTAAGGTGTGTACAATAGCCCTCAAAATATGCAATAAAACTGGCAGCATTCTGTTTATTATATTCAAATTCAGGCAAGTTGTACTTAAAACAGTGTTTTGGAAACTGAGCCACCGGGACTACATGTTCTTTATTCTATATTATACCTACAGATGTGAAGTCCATTTCAAGTATCCACTATTCATAATTGTTATCCAATGCTAGTTTTATGTTTCAGGATAAATACTGACTATAAGTCCTTTGTGCCCCAAAACTCTATCCCATTTGTCCTATTAATAAAGCTGAATGATTCAACAAGAAAAAAAAAAAAAACACTCCTCTCATCTGAAATCACTGTGCCAAGTCCCCCTATTTAAAGTCACTCTTAGCAATACTTTCTGCCCTGCTGCTAATACTTCAGCATATTAAGCTCCATTTAAACCATCCAAACTGCCAGAAACGAATTTCCTACAAACAAAATCATGGACAGACTTATCACAATGATAAACCAGTCTGTGGAACGCACCTTTATGTTAGTTAAGGATTCATCATACTGAAGAGACCCCATGAGTAAGACAACTGTTACTGAGAATGACAGTTGGGCTGACTTACAGCTTAAAGATTCCTTCTATTAACACGATTGCAGAAATTCAAAAACCATTCAGGATGACACAGTAGTAAAGGTGCCAAGGTAGGCAGGTAATTCTCTTCCACAGGCTGCCAGGTGGATAATTTTAACCAAGCTGGCCTGACCTGAGATTTTGATGAATACTCCACAGTGAAACACGTCCTATGACAAAGCGACCCCATCCTCAGTAAGGCCCCATATCTGATTAGTGCTAAATTCATGTAGGCTATGCATAGTGAAACAATCAAAACCATTCACTGGCACTAATTTGTCTCTGCAAAAAAAAAAAATGAGATTATGGGGGCTATACCAAACCAAAGGATGTTAGAAACTATCCAGTGCCAAAATTCCCATAGTCTAGTCAGACTCAACAAAGCTCAGAATCCTAAATGTCCTTTTCTCTTCCTGAAATCTCTAAAATTCATTCCAGCATCAAATAAAAGCTTAACATCAGATCACATATGTAAAACATCATAGGGTATATATAATCATTTCAAAATTTCACAGTGATGATACACCTTTAAATGAAGCCAAAAATCCAACTGCAAAAATTTCAATTCCTGCATTGACTTTATTGATGTCCAACTCTTTTCAGGTTTGCAAACTATAATCCACTTGTGCTGAATAAAAGAAACTGTCACTTTTGTCTTGTGCTGGTTCCAATTCCTGATAGCTACTTCCTCAACAGGCATCCCACAGGGTTCACTGAGCATCATCTGGACTCTTACAAAAAGAGCGTGGGTTTCACCTTGCAGATCTAGTTTCTGTGTAACCATAAGCTCCTGCCAATAGTACTCCACTGTTGCTGCTCTTCCTTATGGTCATCGAATTTTACTGGACTCTCAAATACACCCAGTTCTTCTGCTTCCACCAGGAAGCACTTTCACCATGAGCCTCTCCGAGGCAGTCTTCAAGGTACCAATACTCAACTTTTTTGCATAACCCCTTTCAGACCTTGGACTTCAACAGACACTGAAGCAGCAATTTTCCCAGTGGCCTTACCTATCCACTCACAGGACCAGGCCTCAACTGCTCTACAGGATCCCTCCATTCCTTCAGTACCACATGGAAGATTCCTACAAATTATCTGGCTGCCTGCACGAAGTCTATCTCTTGAACACAGCTTCTTGGTGCTCTCATAAAATACTTCCAATATATTATAAATGAACAATGATAGTTTCTAAGTCACTGGCAATTTCTAAGCTAAAACTAACTTGATTCAGCTATCCAAGTATACTCTACTATTCTGGATTCTAAAGCCAAAGCCACATGCCCAAAATTTCCAAGTTCTATCAGTTGCTGGTGCTGCAACATGGCCCCTAGTTCAATGGCATTTATCCCAGCAACCTAGTCTCAATGGTTTGCTCACTGCCTAAGTATTGCTGTCATGGAACATGATCTGTAGACTAACCTTGAAACCAGAGAACTGCTTGTCTCACACACTTGATTTGTGCACAACCGTGCTTGGAACTAATCTTTTCTTTACCTTTTCCAAATAAAGAAAACTATTCTTTACTTTCTTTGTTCTAGGTTGGCCTTGAACTCAGAAATTACCTTGCCTCTCTCTCTCTTGGGATTAAAGATGTATACTATAATTCATAAACACAAAGCTTTTCAGAGCCAGTACTCTCAAGGTCTCTATCAACAGTTACTGTTATCCCGCAGCATGATGTGGACCAAAACCCTCTGTTTTTCAGCGCTTGATCTGGATCTCTCATTTTTCTCCCATTTATGGACATTAGTTCAAAACATATGTAGTCATGTTGATAACTGACCACAGCCATCACTGTCCATATCTTGGCCATTTGAATCAGAATCATATCTTCTTTTGTCCAAATGAAAAAAAAAATAACTGCAGCATTAAAAGGCCTATATAATATAAACTATCCCTTTCTCAACTGAAATTCTACAATGAGAATCCCTAGCTCGGGAGGATATTTCCACCTGGTCAATTCTCAGTTACTTCCATTTAGTATCTTTGTATACATGATTTAACACCATTCTACTTCCTGAAACCCTGTTGTGAACACTATATTTGAACCCCTCCATTTTGGGCTTTTGGTTTCCCATTTTACTCTACTTATTGAAGTGTTTCCCAAAAGAGTGAACAACAGAACAAAGTCTAATCTTGGTCTCTTTGAGGCTCCCTTTATTAATGGTATTAATTTACATCTCTTTAATTTACCCTCCAGAAAACTCTTAAGACAAGCACACAAGGAAGCCCTAATCTTCACCAAAATACCAAAAGATATTTTCTAAGCCTCATATTAATAATCCGCTTGTCTGAAATCTACTGTGCCAAGCCCCCTCAATTAAAATCACTCTTAGTACCACTCTCTGCCCTGCTGTTAATTCTTCAGCATCTTAAGCTCCATTTAATGCATCCAAACTGCCAGAATCGAATTTCGTACAAACAAAAACATGGATAGACCTATCACAATGATACCCCAGTCTCAGGTACCCCTTTCTATGATACTTAAGGATTCAAGACAGTGAAGAGACTCCATGAGCAAGACAACTCTTATTGAGGATGACAGTCAATTTGGGCTGACTTACAACTGAAAGATTCCTTGTATTTACAGGATGGCAGAAATTAGGACACCATTCAGGATGACATAGTGCTAAAGGCGCCAAGGTAGGCAGGTTATTCTCTTCCACAGGCTGCCAGGAGGATGGTTTTAACCAAGCTGGCATGACCTGAGATTTTCATAAACCCTCCATTGTGACACACTTCCTATGACAAATCGACCTTATCCTAAGTAAGGCCACATATCTGATTAGTGCTAAATTCATGTAGGCTAAGCACAGTGAAACAATTACAACCATTCCCTGGCACTAATTTGTCTCTGCAAAAAGGAAAAAAACAGAGATCATGTGTGCTATACCAAGCCAAAGGACCTTAGAAACTATCCAATGACAAAATACCCATAGTCTATTCCAGACTAAACAAAGCTCAGAATCCTAAATGTCCTTTTCTCTTCCTGAACTCTCTAATATTCATAATTCAGTACAGCATCAAATAAATGCTTAACATCAGATCACATATGTACAACATTATAGGGTAAATATAAACATTTCAAAACTTCACAGTGATGATACTCCTTCAAATGAAGCCAAAAATCCAACTGTAAAAGCTTCAATTCTTGCATTGACTTTACTGATGTCCAACTCTTTTCAGGTTTTCAAACTAT
>NW_021616346.1:0-202 GCF_004785775.1 Grammomys surdaster
CATGTGACATTTCAGTTAGGAAGTGCGTTTGGTTTACAGCAGAAACAATTGTACCACCCAGCAATGTATCTTACTTTGTTTCATTCGGAATGTCCAGGTAAGCTGCTACATTTCATCAGAAAAGCACATTTGAACGTATTGAACAACACTAATAAAAAGGTAAGAGCAATTCAGCACATTCTTACTTGCAGAGCTAAAGGCA
>NW_021616346.1:302-2427 GCF_004785775.1 Grammomys surdaster
GTTTACAGCAGAAACACTTGTACCACCCAGCCATGTATCTTACATTGTTTCAGACGAAATGTCCAGGTAAGCTGCTACATTCCAGCAGAAAAGCACATTTGAACGTATTGAACAACACTAATATAAAGGTAAGAGCAATTCAGCACATTCTTACTTGCAGAGCTAAAGGCAAGTACAACTCAGCTGAAAACACCTAAATCATGTTACATGTGACATTTCAGTTAGGAAGTGTGTTTGGTTTACAGTAGAAACACTTGTACCACCCGGCCATGTATCTTTCATGCTTTGATATGGAATGTCCAAGTAAGTTGCTAGATTCCAACAGAAAAGCACATTTGAATGTATTGAACAATACTAATGTAAAGGTAAGAGCAATTCAGCACATTCTTACTTGCAGAGCTAAAGGCAAGTACAACACAGCTGAAAACACCTAAATCATGCTACTTGTGACATTTCAGTTAGGAAGTGTGTTTGGTTTACAGCAGAAACAATTGTACCACCCAGCAATGTATGTTACATTGTTTCATACGGAAAGTCCAGGTAAGCTGCTACATTCCATCAGAAAAGCACGTTTGAACGTATTGAACAACACTAATGTAAAGGTAAGAGCAATTCAGCACATTCTTACTGGCAGAGCTAAAGGAAGTACAACACAGCTGAAAACACCTAAATCATGTTACAGGTGACATTTCAGTTAGGAAGGGTCTTTGGTTTACAGTAGAAACACTTGTAGCACTGGGCCATGTAACTTTCAGGGTTTCATATGGAATGCCCAAGTAAGTTGTTAGATTACAGCAGAAAAGCACATTAGAACGTATTGAGCAACCCTAATGTAAAGATAAGTGCAATTCAGCACATTCTTACTTACAGATATAAAAAGAAGTACAACAGAGCTGGAAACACCTAAATCATGTTAGATGTGACATTTCAGTTAGGAAGTGTGTTTGGTTTACAGCAGAAACAATTGTACCAGGCAGCCATGTATCTTTCATGGTTTCATATGGAATCTCCAAGTAAGTTGCTAGATTCCAGCAGAAAAGTACATTTGAATGTATTGAACAACACTAATGTAAATGTAAGTGCAATTCAGCACATTCATACTTGCAGAGCTGAAGGCAAGTACAAAACAGCTGAAAACACCTAAATCATGTTACATGTGACATTTCAGTTAGGAAGGGTCT
This sequence comes from Grammomys surdaster, assembly GCF_004785775.1. Lineage (NCBI taxonomy): Eukaryota > Metazoa > Chordata > Mammalia > Rodentia > Muridae > Grammomys > Grammomys surdaster. The sequence continues at coordinate 1,484 of NW_021616346.1, forward strand.
TTGGTTTACAGCAGAAACACTTGTACCACCCGGCCATGTATCTTCCATGGTTTCATAGGGAATGTCCAAGTAAGTTGCTAGATTCCACCAGAAAAGCACATTAGAATGTATTGAACAACACTAATGTAAAGATAAGCGCAATTCAGCACATTCTTACTTGCAGAGCTAAAAGCAAGTACAACACAGCTGAAAACACCTAAATCATGTTTCATGTGACATTTCAGTTAGGAAGTGTGTTTGGTTTACAGCAGAAACACTTGTACCACCCGGCCATGTATCTTTCATGGTTTCAAATGGAATGTCCAAGTAAGTTGCTAGATTCCAACCGAAAAGCACATAAGAACGAATTGTAAAACCATAATGTAAAAATAAGCGCAGTTCAGCACATTCTTACTTGCAGAACTAAAGGCAAGTACAACAGAGCTGAAAACACCTAAATCAAGTTACATGTGACATTTCAGTTAGGCAGTGTGTTTGGTTTACAGCAGAAACACTTGTAGCACCCTGGCATGTATCTTTCATGGTTTCATATGGAATGTCCAAGTAAGTTGCTAGATTCCAGTAGAAAACCAAATTAGAACGTATTGAACAACACTAATGTAAAGATAAGCGGAATTCAGTACATTCTTACTTGCAGATCTAAAGGGAAGTACAACAGAGCTGAAAACACCTAAATCATGTTCCATGTGACATTTCAGTTAGGAAGTGTGTTTGGTTTACAGCAGAAATACTTGTACCACCTGGCCATGTATCTTTCATGGTTTCATATGGAATGTCCAAGTAAGTTGCTAGATTCCAGCAGAAAAGCACATTTGAATGTATTGAACAACACTAATGTAAATGTAAGTGCAATTCAGCACATTCATACTTGCAGAGCTAAAGGCAAGTACAACACAGCTGAAAACACCTAAATCATGTTACATGTGACATTTCAGTTAGGAAGT
>NW_021616347.1:0-7943 GCF_004785775.1 Grammomys surdaster
AAGGAGTATTACTCAGCTATTAAAAACAATGAATTCGAGAGGTTCCTAGGTAAATGGATGGAACTAGAAATTATCATCCTGAGTGAGGTAAGCCAATAACAAAAGAACACACATGGTATTCACTCACTGATTATTGGATATTAGCCTAGAACCTTGAAATGCCCAAGATGCAACTCACAGGCCACATGAAGCCCATAAAGAAGGAAGACCAAGTGAGGGTGATTCGGTCCTTCTTAGAAGGAGCAACAAAATACTCAAGGGAGCAAATATGGAGACAAAGTGAGGGACAGAAACTGAAGGAGGGGCCGTCTCAAGACCACCCCACCTGAGTATCTATCCCATGTGCAATCACCAAAGGTAGATGCTGATGTGGAAGACAGGAAGTGCATGCTGATAAGAGCCTGATATGGATATCTCCTCAGAGGCCTTCAAGAGTCAGACATATTCAGAGGCAGATGCTCACAACTAGCCATTGAACTGATCATGGGGTTCTCAATGGAGGAGTTAGAGTGAAGACTGAAGGAGCTGAAAGGGTTTGTGGCACCATGAGGAGAGCAACAATACCAACCAACCACAGCTCCCAGGGTCTAAACCACCAGCCTGGGAGCACTTAGGGGGGGATCCAGGGCTTCAGCTGAATATGTAAAAGTGGAGGGCCCTGCTGGGCATAGGTGGAAGAAGAGAACCTTGACCTCATGAAGGCTGGATGCCCCAGGGGGTGGGAATTTTGAGGGTGGGGAGGTGGGAGTGGGGGGGGTGTAGATAGAGGTTACATCCACAGAGAAGAAGGAGGAGGGGCGAGGGGATTGGAGGTTCCGAGGGGGTGGTGGGGGATGGGGTAAGGGGACAACATAGGAAATGTAAATAAATCATCCAATAAAAAAAAAAAAAAAAAAAAAAAACATTGGATTGTATTAATGGTATCACAACTCAGTAAATTTAATTAAAATCATGGAAATGCAATTAAAATGGTGAATTTCATGACATGTAAATTAAATCTAAACCCAGATGTTGAAAAATATAAGAATATACTAACTCTTGTATATACAAACATAAATAAGAAAGTATTATAACATGCATAGAAAAGATTAACACCCCAATGAGAGTAGTGAGGTTAAACAAAGGGACTGGAGTAAGAGGTATCAAGAGAGTGCCTCTGAATCTCTGTTAATGCATGCATGCTTATGTGTGTTACTGAGTGTGTGTGTGTGTGTGTGTGTTACTAAGTTTGAAACCTGTAGCCTCGAACACACTAGGCAAACACTTGACTAATCCATACACCTGATTTTTTTTTTTTTTTTTTTGGTTTTTCGAGACAGGGTTTCTCTATGTAGCCCTGGATGTCCTAGAACGCACTCTGAAGACCAGGTTGGCCTTGAACTCAGAAATCCGCCTGCCTCTGCCTCCCAAGTGCTGGGATTAAAGGCGTGCACCACCACTGCCAGGCCATACAACTGAATCTTTTGAAGTTTTATTTCTTCAAAAAAAAAAAAAGATTTGAAGAGAATGTGTAGCAAGTGTTTGTCTTTTGAAGTTCCTCATCTAGACCCCATAAAGGATAAGCCAGAGAATAGAATCCAGGATACCACAGAGGACTCCCTGATCCTTTCATTCTAGGAATAACAGAAGCAGGCCTGAGCTGAGTTAGAATTGGTGACTCCAACATGAAACACATAGAAAAGCAGGGTTGTCATCAAGGCCAGGGAGGAAAGTCACACATGATAGGCCCTGGATCCAATATTTAGTATCACTAACAAAACAAAGCAAAGCAAAACAAGCTTTACCCTGTCTAACATAAGTTAATTTCTTTCAGAGGCACAGTCTTGGCCATTTCTGAGAAGTGACTACTGGTATCTTCAATTAGAATCCAATGGCTTTCATGGCTTTCACCTTGGAGTCTAAGTACAAGACTAAGAGCTAGATACAGGAAGGGTCATGTAGAACAGACATGGTAGTTAGTGCCACCCCAAGCCAAGGTACAAAGTAAAGCCATGTGGATTAAAATAAAAAGGGGGCATGTAAGACGGGAGAATTTCCATGATAGTTGAGAGTCTTGATTAGAAAGTGTTTGAAGAAGGTATAATGATAACAAGTATAATCAAATATAATTGGATAGTGAAGCAGACAATGGAGATAGTGCTGACAGAGTAAGAAGAACACAAATCAGGAGCTTGAGGCAGGTTATTATAGAGGAAGAACAGAGTGGAAGCTGGAAAACTGAAAACTGAAGTGGAGTGAGTGAGTAGCCAGGAAGTCATGAGGACGGATGAAAACAACTTATCAGAAGTCTGTCTGGGGACTGATAGAATCCAGTAAAGCATGTGGGATGGCAATTATATGAGAGACACTACATGCCTAATATTCCACCCAAAAAGCCCATGTGGTATCACACACCTCTAATTCCAATACTCCAGAGACCAAGACAAGACAATAATAAATTAGAAGACAACCTAGGCTACATAATGAGGACTATCTCAAAACAAGTAAACAAATTTCTAAGGAGCCTAACAGGCTTGGAAAGCAGATACTGCTGTTATTACTCCATGGTCAGAGAGATTCTATTCTTCTAGAGGATCTAGGTTCAATTCCCAGAACCCACAATGGTAGTTCACAACTGTCTGTAACTCCAAACCCAGGGGATCTGACCTCTCTCTAAAGACTGCACTCACATGATGTACAAAAACTCATGCAGGAAAAACACCAAAACACATAAAATAGAAAATAAAATCTAGTTTTCATCCCTCACTATGAACCTTCTTTTTTAAGTAGATTTGGATTGGCCTGGCAGTGGAGGCACACGCCTTTAATCCCAGCAGTTAGGAGGCAGAGACAGGCGGATTTCTGAGTTCAAGGCCAGCCTGGTCTACAGAGTGAGTTCCAGGACAGCCAGGGCTATACAGAGAAACCCTGTCTCGAAAAAACAAAACAAAACAACAACAACAACAAAAAGACTAGTTGTGATGGATGATGTGAGAAGGCAGGCAGGTTGAAGTGGGGTCAAGACCAACAACAAGGAAATCCCATGTGTAGTCACCAAAGGTAGATGCTGATGTGGAAGTCAGGAAGTGCATGCTGATAAGAGCCTGATATGGATGTTTCCTCAGAGGTCTGCAAGAGTTTGACATATTCAGAGGCAGATGCTCACAACTAGCCATTGAACTGATCATGGGGTTCCCAATGGAGGAGTTAGAGTGAAGACTGAAGGAGAGCTGAAAGGGTTTGTGGCCCCACGAGGAGAGCAACAATACCAACCAACCACAGCTCCCAGGGTCTAAACCACCAGCCTGGGAGCACTTAGGGAGGGATCCATGGCTTCAGCTGTATATGTAAAAGTGGAGGGCCCTGCTGGGCATAGGTGGGAGAAGAGATCCTTGGCCTCATGAAGGCTGGACGCCCCGGGGGGGTGGGAATTTGAGGGTGGGGAGGTGAGAGTGGGAGGGGTAGGTAGGGGTTACATCAGCAGAGAATGAGGAGGGGTGAGGGGATAGGGGGTTTCTGGGTGGGTGGGGGATGGGGTAAGGGGACAACATATGAAATGTAAATAAAACATCCAATAAAAAAATCCTATAAACTCTAAAAAAAGAGCTAGAGGAAAATAAAACTGATAATATTCAAAACACCACCATCAAAACAGCAGCAGCTAATGGACCAGCCTGGCTCCATCTTAAGGCTAGAAGCCATCTTATTACAAGGTCAAAATAAAGTCATTCCCGTTTTCTGGAAAACTTAAGTTTGGCCATGTCATGACCCACTTTCTAGAATTTGACATGTTTCACACACTATACTCTAACCATACCCTGACCTTCACCCTAATAAGATGCTCTACCAAATAATTTTCAGATGTTCTGAAAAGTTCCTATGTAACAAAAAGCCCTTAGAAACCTCCTGGCCTTGCAGTTTCTTTAGCTATATAAACACCCACGTTCTCCTATGTTCAGTGATATTCTCTCAGATCTCACTTCAGGGAGACAGCCCTGTCTAACAGAAAATAAAGCTTGTTCAATTCAACCAAAAATCTGGGTCGATGGTCTTTATTCTAATTTGTTAGGATTAACACAACCTTTTCAACATAAATGAGAGAAGCCAGAATGGATGGTTTTCCACATGCATAGTATTTAAAAGAAATCCTTTAGAAATAAAATAGTTGTACAGTGGCTCTGCTGGTAAAGAGAGTTGCTACCAAGCCTGACCATCTGAGTTCAATTCCACATGGTGGAAGGACAGAAAGTTTTTCTGTGATCTCCACATGTGCCCACATACATATAGAAATAAATAAATTTAATAAAAAAAAACTTTTAAAAGGAGAAAGAGAGCTAAGTATGAGCATTCATCATTCTTTGCTTCCTGACTGTGGGTGACCTTAAGCTCCTTCTGCCATGAGTTTCCTAAAATGGTAAACTTTACCCTCAAACTGTGAGCCAAAATAAGCTCTTTCTCCCTTAAGTTGAGTTTGTCAGGATGTTTTTTTTATATCATCACAAGAGAAAAAGTAACTAGTACATCAACACCTTGGAAGCACTCCAAGATAAGGAAGCCAGACATTTCATAAAGAATGAATGTGGATTATAAAGAGCTAAAGAAAATAGTGCTTCACTTCTCTGCTAGCTGAGGCTTCTGTCCATCGCCATGGAGGAATCATCAGAGATGTTTGACCCAGTTATGGATCCAGAAACTCCGCTTGAAGAAGAGTCCTCCAGTGATTCATAAGTCCCACAGTCAGGTCTTGAAAAGCTGACCATCAACCCCAGTGCCAAATAGTAAGTACATTGTTGCCACCATTGGATTGCGAACAGACCAGTAAATAACAGAAGTGAAAAAAATCTTAGGGAGGTTCAAAGTGCCTTTCCCAGAAGGGCCCAGACATTATTGTTGGCGTAGAGTGACCCTGTAGCAAGAGTGAAAAGAGTTATTTGAATTGAGAAGAAACTAAGAAGTCGTAATGGAAATGAGTATAAAGAGAACTGTGAGCTAAAACAGGAAAAAATTGGGATAGTCAATTTAAATTGTACACTGTCCTTACTGCCAATAATGCAATGCAGCAAATGTGAAAGCTATTTTTCTTTCTTTTTTATTTTTATTAATCATCTTATTTATTTACATTTCAAATGTTGTTCCCCCACTTCCTGGTGCCCCCTCCATGAACATCCCACCACATCTCCCCTTCACTTCTAAGAGGGTGCTCCCCCACCCATCCACCCACTCCCACCTCACCCCTCTAGCACGCCCCTTTCTCTAGGGCATCAAGCCTCCACAGGACCAAGTACCTCCCCTCTCACTGAGGCCTGGAGAGATGTCTCACTCAGCCATTAAAGGCTAGGCTCGCCACATGAAGCTCATAAAGAAGGAAGACCAAGTTGGGGTGATTCAGTTCTTCTTAGAAGGAGCAACAAAATACTCAAGGGAGCAAATATGGAGACAAAGTGTGGGACAGAAACTGAAGGAGGGGCCATCTGAAGAACATTCCACCTGAGTATCCATCCCATGTGCAGTCACCAAAGGTAGATACTGATGAGGAAGTCAGGAAGTGCATGCTGATAAGAGCCTGATATGGATGTCTCCTCAGAGGTCTTCAAGAGTCTGACATATTCAAAGGCAGATGCTCACAACTAGCCATTGAACTGATCATGGGGTTCCCAATGGAGGAGTTAGAGTGAAGACCATTGGAGCTGAAAGGGTTTGTGGCCCCATGAGGAGAGCAACAATACCCACCAACCACAGCTCCCAGGGTCTAAACCACCAGCCTGGGAGCACTTAGGGGGGGATCCAGGGCTTCAGCTGAATATGTAAGAGTAGAGGGCCCTGCTGGGCATAGGTGGGAGAAGAGATCCTTGACCTCATGAAGGCTGGACGCCCCAGGGGGTGGGAATTTTGAGGGTGGGGAGGTGGGAGTGGGGGGGTAGTTAGGGGTTACATCCACAGAGAAGAAGGAGGAGGGGTGAGGGGATAGGGGGTTCCTGGGTGGGTGGGGAATGGGGTAAGGGGATAACATATGAAATGTAAATAAAACATCCAATAAAAAAATTAAAAAAAAGTTTTCCTGGTGCTGGATTATCTCCTCTAAACTTGTTAACCTTTAATTATATAGAATGTGTGAAGTTTGAATGCCTGTGAATGACTTAATTTTTATTTGACCAAAAGAAGCAAGGATGAGTCTAAAGTATTCTGTGAGCTTTAGAAGCCTCAAGCCTGGGATTAAGAAAGAATGTAAATAGAATTTGGTGTAGTTTGGTTTAGAAGGTAATTGGAATAGATCTTTAGATTTCCTAGTTTTCAGAAATTTGTAATAAAGGCAATCTTGTTATCTTAATTTTTAGTAATAAATACACAGAACAGATTAAAATTGGCATTTGGGGATTGTTTTTACATGTGTATGTGTGGGCATGCACATTCTAATGCATGTGGAGATCAGAATGACTTGTCAGTATTTCTCCACCCATGGGATCAAACTCAGGTTGTCAGGCCACCAGATTTGGTGGCAAGCACCTTTAACTACTGAGCCATATAGTTCCCCTCCATAGTTGAATATCCCAACTAATGAGAACAGGATAAATGTACAACAAAGACATATTCCTAAGAAAATCTCCTATCCCTAATTATTCCTGATTGATGAAATAATTTGGTACAGGCAGGTGTTTGTGGATTTCAGGCTTAAAACTTCTATAGAATTCTAGCTAGGGGTTGCAGTTCAGCTCCCCAGTATGGACTACATCCCAGATTGATCAGTCTTGGGGTATGTGGTCAATAAAACATCCCTGTTTGACTGAGATTGGTGTCTGAGTGTTTTGCATGATGATTCCCAGACCCCAACAGTTATAGACTGTAGCAGGATACTTATTCTGCTACATTGTATTTGCAGTGGAGCTCGGTGATTAGGCAGTAGAAGAGGAGGTGGAGCTGGGAGAAGAAGAGAGGGAGGGGAAGGAAGAGGAAGGGGAAGGGAGAAATAGAGGAAGGGAAAGAGAAGAAGGAGGCTATCAGCTATGGAGAACCACAGATGGGTCGAAAGCTGTCCTGGGTAGCAACTTCTATCAAAAGGTTAGCTATTGGGTAACAACTCTAATTGTGTGAGCATCTTGTTGATCGGACATTTCTAGATATATAAATCCTTTAGATAATCACTAAGCTTTAAGAGTCTCATTTCTACCGAGTACTTCGAGGATGGCAGATATTGTCTGGGGTTCAGCTGAGCTTTGTGGATGCAGTGTGGGGGATTGGCAGAGCCATCCTCCATGCTGGCATCTCATGGGTGCCAGGGCCTGCACATCTAGCTAGCCACAGCCCTGGTCAGAGCCGAGGAGCAGCGGGAACTTGGTGGCTGCCCAGGAACAAGCCGGACCGGTCGCTGTTTTCTAAACATCACCCTTACAATAGACATCTGATATTTTTTGACAAAAAAGTGTAAGTGTGTGTGTGTGTGTGTGTGTGTGTGTGTGTGTTAGAGAAAAAGTGCCTCTTCAACAAATGGTGCTGTGAACACTAGAATAATGGAACTTAGTTCCTATCTCTCACTCAATTAAAAAAAAAATCTATCTCACATGGATCAAAAACCATAATGTAAAACCTGAAATGCTGAAATTATAAAAGGAGAGGGTAGAAAAAATGCTTTAAGGTAATAGGCATAGTCAAGGACTTTCTGAATAAGACTGCCAAGTCTTGCTCAGCCATGTAAGGAATGGAATGACATGGTTCCCACCCCTGGAAGAGAGCCAGCAGGGCATGGACCTCCATGAGTATTGATGTTTACAGTAGGCATACAACTTATTTGTATAATAATGTACACAATCTCATGCTCCTCCTTCAAGGAATGACCTCTCTGCCAAGGTTAATGACGCCATGATAATCAGAAACAGCAATGCAGACTGAGGTGAGAGTATGGCTAATGTCTCAGCAAAATGGTACCCAAACCCCGCCCCTCCGGAATTCCACTTCCCTTCTGCCCCTGC
>NW_021616347.1:7953-10819 GCF_004785775.1 Grammomys surdaster
CCCAAACCCCGCCCCTCCGGAATTCCACTTCCCTTCTGCCCCTGCCTGGTCCTCTGGGCTGGAACAGACACAGAGTTGGTCTGCTCCTGTCCTGTGGAGAAACTGAATCCTGAGTCATCCAGGAGCCACTGCACTCAGAGCAGGTGACACAGAGTCGGTCTGCTCCTGTCCTGTTGAGAAACTGAATCCTGAGTCATCCAGGAGCCACTGCACTCAGAGCAGCTGGAGCCACTGCACTCAGAGCAGCTGAAACTGAATCCTGAGTCATCGAGGACCCACTGCACTCAGAGCAGAAGGATTTCCAGATCCAAGAGGTGGCCTGAGTCCCAGGAGTTATTCCACCCAGGAGATTAGGAGCATAAGACCACAGAGACCTCTGGACTCTGAGGAGCTCTGCAATAAGCAAGATAACTGGAAATACAGACTCCAGTGTGGAGCGCTGCTGCCACGCCTTAAAGATGGTGCCTGCTTGCCCTTGCAGACTTGGAGTAAACAAGCCTTGTTTGGTCTTGGGGCGGTACTTCCTGGTGGCCTGATCTTGTGTCATGGGTCCTTGACCAATCACAGTGCGAGACGTGGTATGGGCTCATGGGCAGTCCTACACAGGGTATAAAGCTTCGCTCCTGGGCTGGCTCGGGGGCACACCTTCAAGCTTCATGTAACTAGCAACTCCTGAGTAAACTGCTGCTGGAAGGAACTGGTGTGCGAGTCTTTCTTCCCTGCTGGTCGGGGTGGTAGGCGCCGCACATTTGGTGGCCTGCACGGGGATTTCTTAGAATTCCCGGAGTTCCAGAACCAGTAGCAGTCAGGGCGATCGATCGGTAAGTGGCCGGTAAGTGGGGCCCTTCAATCTTTAAAGACCTCGGAAGGAGGCTTCAACCTTTAAAGACCTCGGAAGGAGGCTTCAACCTTTAAAGACCTCGGAAGGAGGCTTCAACCTTTAAAGACCTCGGAAGGAGGCTTCAACCTTTAAAGACCTCGGAAGGAGGCTTCAATCTTTAAAGACCTCGGAAGGAGGCTTCAATCTTTAAGGTCCTCGGACGGAGGCAAGCAAAAGTGAAAGTAAAAAGGCCAGCGGGATATGTTCGTGCCGGGAGGAGTGGATCCGTGGATAGTTATTCTAGTAGTGGCGATCACGATTACAGTATCCCTGGTGCTGTGTTTTTGCCTTAACTGTCACCAGCCAGGGCATGAGTGCCGCTGTTAACTACCTTAAACAGAAGGCTCTACAGCAGTTTGTCCAGGAAGTGGACCGCATCGCCCCTTGGTTCGTGGTATCGGGACAGCTTACCTTGGGCACCTGGGATAAACTGGGGAAGGACATAGAAAGGGAAGAGAGGGAGTGAAGGTGAAGAATTGGAAACATTTCCTGCCAAGTACAAAGGTGTGGAAGAGAAAGAACACGGCATAAGTATACAAAGATCAAAGAGGCCAAGGGTAGTGAGGCTAAAATAATACAGACTTCAAAGAGAAGGACGAATCTAAGGACTGTGGTAAAGCGGCGGAAAGGTTAGAAAGCAAAGCCATGGGTAGCTGTTGTAGCTGTCCAGATAAAGACACTGTCCTAGATAACCATAGGAACAAGTTTAAGGTTGTTAACGTTGATGATGATGGCAATGAGCTAGACTCTGGTTTCATGGAGCTCACAGACACAGAACTGATTTTGTACACCCCGAAGCGAGACTCGGTGAAATGGCACTACCTCTGCCTGCGACGGTACGGCTACGACTCAAATCTGTTTTCTTTTGAAAGTGGTCGATTGTGTCAAACTTGACAAGGAATTTTTGTTTTTAAGTGTGCCCGTGCAGAAGAATTATTTAACATGTTGCAAGAGATTATGCAAAATAATAGTATAAATGTGGTGGAAGAGCCAGTTGTAGAAAGGAATAGTCATCAGACAGAATTGGAAGTCCCTAGAACACCTCGAACACCTACGACTCCAGGGCTTGGTGCTCAGAACTTACCCAACGGGCATCCCTGCTACCCCTTGTTTGGAGATACTTCATCTCACCCCTCAAGCCGACACTCTCTTGTGGGAAGTGCTCACAAAATAGACTATTCAAGGCATAGGGATTGTACAGCCTTTAACCTTGATATCAGGCGCCCCAGTTTAGAACATAGACAACTCAGTTATACACAGGTGGATTTGGAAAGAGGCAGTGACTCTGACAACCATCAGACTCCAGAAACGACAACCACTCCCCTCCTACAAACCCCCACCCGGCGCACAGAGCTGTACACTGTCATAGACATTGAGAGAACTGTTGCTGTGTCCAACTTGCAGAAAGCACTGCCGAGAGACGACGGTACCTCTAGGAAGACCAGACACAACAGTACTGACCTGCCCATGTGAGCCCGGAAGCATTGCATTGTGAAGATTTTCAGGGTATAGGAGTGCTAGCTGTTGCCCTAGTGGGCATCTGTGTTCTCTGCCTGTCTTGTATCTGTCATATGGTCAGGGCCCAGAGACATGAGAGGGCGCTGGTAGTGCGTCCCTTTCAGGCCATTGAGGGGGTGTGTATCTCCACAAGCATGGCTGGTAGCTTTGAAGCATTAGTTGCTCTCATTACCCCAAATTTTAGGTCTGGACAGCCCTTGCACCCCTGGAAGCCTATAGGTTTCATTGCACACGGGATGGGTGTCTATTCCATTTTTCTTGGGCCCAGCTCTTGCACCTGGTGGGCTTTGCCCATTGCACCCAGTAGAGTGAGTCCCATGGTTTGAGCCTGTCTGCCCTTGATCGTGGGATCCTACATGATGGAGCTTGCTTGATCGGGCAGTCACAGCTTGAAACTGCTTAAAAACAAAAAAGGGGGAACTGTGGAGCGCTGCTGCCACGCCTTAAAGATGGTGCCTGCTTGCCCTT
>NW_021616348.1:0-3264 GCF_004785775.1 Grammomys surdaster
TAATTATGATAGAGATCTTGAGAATACTGGCTCTGAAAAGCTTTGTGTTTATGCACGATAGTATACATATTTAATCCCAAGAGAGAGAGGCAAGAAAACTTCTGAGTTCAAGGCCAACCTAGAACAAAGAAAGCATAGAATAGTTTTCTTTATCTGGTAAAGGTAAAGAAAAGATTAGTTCCAAGCACAGTGGTGAACAAATCAAGTGTGTGAGACAAGCAGATCTCTGGGTTCAAGGTTAGTCTACATATCATGTTCCATGGCAGCTATACTTAGGCAGTGAGCAAAACATTGAGGCTAGGTTGCTGGGATAAATGCCATTGAACTAGGGGCCGTGTTCCAGCACCAGCAACTGATAGAACTTGGAAGTTTAGGGCATGTTGCTATGGTTATAGAATCCAGAATAGTAGAGTTTACTTGGACAGCTGAATCAAGTTAGTTTGAGCTAAGAAATTGCCAGTGACTTAGAAACAGTCATCATTGAGGTATAATATATTGGAAGTATTTTATGAGAGCACCAAGAAGCTGTGTTCCAGAGATAGCTCTCCTGCAGGCAGCCAGATAATTTGTAAGAATCTTCCATGTGGTACTGAAGGAATGGAGGGATCATGAAGTGCAGTTGAGGCCTGATACTGTGAGTGGCGAGGTAAGGCCATTGTGGAAATTGCTGCTTCAGTGTCTGTTGAAGTCCAAGGACTGAAATGGGTTATACAATGAAGTTGAGTATTGGTACCTTGAAGACTGCCTAGGAGAGGCTCATGGTGATAGTGCTGCCTGGTGGAAGTAGAAGAACTGGGTGTATTTGAGAGTCCAGTAAAATGGGATAACCACAGGGAAGAGCAGCAACAGTGGAGTACTATTGGCAGGAGCTTATGATCACACAGAAACTAAAGCTGTAAGGTGAAACCAAAGCTCTTTGTGTAAGAGCACAGATGATCCTCAGTGAACCCTGTGGGATGAATGTTTAGGAAAGCAGCTATCAGGGATTGGAACCAGCACAAGACAAAGGTGACAGTATCTTTTATTCAGCACAAGTGGATTATAGTTTGGAAACCTAAAAAGAGTTGGACATCAGTAAAGTCAATACAGGAATTGAAATTTTTGCAGTTGGATTTTTGGCTTCATTTGAAGGAGTATCATCACTGTGAAGTTTTGAAATGTTTATATATACCCTATGATTTTGTACATATGTTATCTGATGTTAAGCTTTTATTTGATTCTGTAATGAATTTTAGAGAGTTTAGGAGGAGCAAAGGACATTTAGGATTCTGATCTTTGTTGAGTCTGGACTAGACTATGGGTATTTTGGCATTGGATAGTTTCTAAGGTACTTTGGGTTGGTATAGCCCCCATAATCTCATTTTTTTTTTGCAGAGACAAATTAGTGTCAGTGAATGGTTTTGATTGTTTCATTATGCTTAGCCTACATAAATTTAACACTAATCAGATATGTGGCCATACTGAGGATGTTCACTCTTTGTCAAAGGAAGTGTGTCACAATGGAGTATTCATGAAAATCTCAGGTCAGGACAGCTTGGTTAAAACCATCCTCCTTCTAGCCTGTGGAAGAGAATAACCTGCCTTCCTTGATACCTTTAGCACTATGTCATCCTGAATGGTGTCCGAATTACTGTCGTGGTGTTATTAGAAGGAATCTTTAAGTTGTAAGTCCACCCAAATTGACTGTCATCCTCACTAAGTGTTGTCTTACTCATGGGGGCTCTTCACTGTGATAAATCCTTAACTAACATAGAAGTGGGTACCAGAGACTGTATTATCCTTGTGATAGGTCTGTCCATGTTTTTGTTTGTAGGAAATTCGATTCTGGCAGTTTGGATGCTTTAAAGTAGCTTAATATGCTGAAGTATTAGCAGGAGGGCAGAGAGTGGTGCTAATAGTGATTTTAAATGAGGGGTGCTTTGCACAGTATATTTCAGAAGAGAAGAGTATTAATATCAGGTTTAGAAAATATCTTTTCATATTTTGGTGAAGAATAGGGCTTCCTTGTGTGCTTGTCTTAAGAGTTATCTGGAGGGTAATTTAAAGAGATGTAAATTAATACCATTAATAAAGGGAGCCTCAAAGACACCTCGATTAGACTTTATTCTATTTTTCACTATATGGGAAACATTTCAAGAAGCAGAGTAAAATGGGAAACATAAAGCCCAAAATGGAGTGTTTCAAATATTGTGTTCAAAACCGGGCATCAGGAAGTAGAATAGTGTTAAATCATCTATACAAAGATACTAAACTTAAGTAACTGAGAATAGACCAGGTGGAAATATCCTCCACAGCTAGGGATTCTCTTTGTAGATTTTCAGTTGAGAAAGGGATGGTTTATATTTTATAGGCGTTTTAATGCTGCAGTTATTTTTTTTTCATTTGGAGAAAAGAAGATATGATTCTGAACCAAATGCCCAAGAAATGGACGAGGATGGCTGCTGTCAGTTGTCAACATGACTACATATGTTGTGAAGTAAAATCCATAAATGGGAGAAAAATCAGTGATCTACATCATGGGCTAGAAAACAGAGGGATTTTGTCCAAATCATGCTGTGGTATTACAGTAACTTTGGATAGAGATCTTGAGAATACTGGCACTGAAAATCTTTGTGTTTATGCATGATAGTATATATCTCTAATCCAAAGAGAGAGAGAGGTAAGATAATTTCTGAGTTCAAGGCCAACCTAGAACAAAGAAAGAAAAGAATGGTGTTCTTTATTTGGTAAAGGTAAAGAAAAGCTTAGGTCCAAGCATGGTTTTGCACAAATCAAGTGTCTGAGACAAGCAGATCTCTGGTTTCAAGGTTAGTCTACAGATCATGTTCCATGACAGCAATACTTAGGCATAGAGCAAACCATTGAGACTAGGTTGCTGGGATAAATGCCATTGAACTAGGGGCCGTGTTCCAGCACCAGCATCTGATAGAACTTGGAAGTTTTGGGCACGTGCCTATGGCTTTAGAATCCAGAATAATAGAGTACACTTGGACAGCTGAATCAAGTTAGTTTGAGCTTAGAAATTGCCAGTGACTTAGAAACTGTCATCGTTCAGATATAATATATTGGAAGTATTTTATGAGAGCACCAAGAAGCTGTGTTCATGAGATAGACTTACTGCAGGCAGCCAGATAATTTGTAGGAATCTTCCATGTGGTACTGAAGGAATGGAGGGACCCTGAAGACCAGTTGAGGCCTGGTCCTGTGAGTGGCTAGGTCAGGACACTGGGGAAATTGCTGCTTCAGTGTCTGTTGAAGCCCAAC
>NW_021616349.1:0-1116 GCF_004785775.1 Grammomys surdaster
TCAATATCTTTAGTTAGTAACCAATTCTGTCAGTATCTGGATATAGTGATTACCTTTATTTAATATCCTGTTCTGTCTGTCAATAACTTTATTTAATAATCATTTCTGCCAATATCTTTTTTTAATAACCAATCCTGTCAATATCTTTATTTTAATTAAAATTCTGTCAATATATTTATTTTATAACCAATTCTGTCAATATGTGTACTTAAAAACAAATTCTGTCAATATCTTTATTTAAAAAACCAGTTCAGTCAATATCTTTATTTAATGACCTATTCTGTCAATATCTTTATTTAAAAACTAATTCTGTCAAAATCTTTATTTAATAACAAATTCTGTCAATATTTTTATTTAAAAAACAATTCTGTCAACCTCTTTATTTAATAACCAATTCTGTCAATATGTTTAATAAGCCATTGGGTCAATATGTTTATTTAAAAAGCAATTCTGTCAATATTGTATTTAAAGACCAATTACGTCAATATCTTTATTTAATAAATAATTCTGTCAATATGTTTATTTAATAACAAATTTTGTCAATATCTTTATTTTAAAACACTTTCTGTCAATATCTTTATTTAATAATCAATTCTGTAATAACCAGTTCTGTCAATATCTTTATTTAAAAACCAATTCTGTCAACATATTTATTTAATAAACAATTCTGTCAATATCTTTATTTAATAAAGAATTCTGGCAATATTATATTTAATAACCAGTTCTGTTAATATCTTTATTTAATAACCAATTCTGTCAATATCTTTTTTTAATAATCAGTTATGTAATACACAATTATGTGTATATCTTTATTTAAAATCCAATTCTGTCAATAACTTTATTTAATATCCAATTCTGTCAATATTTTTATTTAAAAAAACATTCTGTCAATATCTTTATTTAAAAACCAATTCTTTCAATCTCTTTAATTAGTAACCAATTCTGTCAATATCTTTATTTAATAATCAATTCTGTGGTAACCAATTCTCTCAATATCTTTATTTAAAAACAAATTATGTCAATCTCTTTATTTAATAACCAATACTGTCAATAACTTTATTTTAAATAAAATTCTGTCAATATCTTCATTTAAAAACCAATTCTGTCAATATCTTA
>NW_021616349.1:1126-3137 GCF_004785775.1 Grammomys surdaster
CTTAGTATAATATTCAATTCTGTAATAACCAATTCTGTCAATATCTTTATTTAAAAACCAAATCTGTCAATATCTTTATTTAAAAGCCAAATCTGTCAATATCTTTATCTGAAAACCAATTCTGTCAATATCTTTTTTTAAAAAGCAATTCTATCCATATAATTTGTTAAAAAATTCTCTCAATATCTTTATTTAATAACCAATTCTGTCAGTATTTATATTCAATAACCAATTCTGTCAATATCTTTATTTAATAACCAATTCTGTCAATATCTTTATTTAATAACCAATTCTATAAATATCTTTATTTAAACACTTATTTTGTCAAAATTTTTTGAAAAAACATTTCTGTCAATATGTTTATTTAATAAACAATTCTGTCAATATCTATATTTAAAAACCTATTGTATCTATATCTTTATTTAAAAACCAATTCTGTCAATATCTTTTTTAAAAAAACATTTCTGTTAATATCTTTATTTAATAACCAATTCTATCAGTATCTTGATTCAATAACCAATTCTGTCAATATATTTATGTAATAAACAATTCTGTCAATATCTTTATTTCAAAACCAATTCTGTCTCTATGACTGATGACTATTGATATTTCAACTTTATTTATTTCTGCTTTCCCATGAACTCTAATTGATGACTATTGATTAATCAAGTTCATTTGTTTCTGATTTACTATTATCCACGAATGCTGAATATTGATTATTCATGCTCATTTATTTCTGACTTATTATTATCTATGACTGATGACTATTTATATTTCAGTGTTATATATTTCTGATTTCCTATTAACTATGATATATGACTGTTGGTTGTTCATGTTCATTTATTTCTGAATTACTATTATCCACAAATTGTTATTATTGATTATTCATGTTCATTTATTTCTGACTTACTGTTATCTATGACTGATGACTACTGATATTTCAGCTTTATATATTTCTGATTTACTATTAACTATGACTGATGACTACTGATTAATCAAGTTCATTTGTTTCTGATTTACTATTATCCATTAATGCTGAATGTTGATTATTCATGTTCATTTATTTCTGAATTACTATTTTCAATGACTGATGAGTAATGATATTTCAGCTTTATATATTTCTGATTTACTATGAACGCTGACTGATGACTATTGATTAATCCAGTTTGTTTTTGATTTACTATTATCCATGAATGCTGAATGTTGATTATTCATGTTCATCGATTTCTGACTTACTATTATTTATGACTGATGACTAATGATATTTAACATTTATATATTTCTGAATTACTATGAACTCTGTTTGATGACTATTGATTACTCATGACCATTTATTTCCTATTGACTATTATCCACGAATGCTGAATATTGATTATTCATGTTCATTTATTTCTGACTTACTATTATCTATGACTGATGACTAATGATATTTCAGCTTTATGTATTTCTGATTTACTATGAACTCTGACTGATGACTATTGATTAATCAAGTTCATTTGTTTTTGATTTACTATTATACACAAATACTGAATGACAATTATTCATGTTCATTTATTTCTGAATTACTATTTTCTATGACTGATGACTATTCATATTTCAGCTTTATATATTTCTGATTTCCTATTAACTATGACATATGACTATTGGTTGTTCGTGTTCATTTTTTTCTGAATTACTATTATCCATGAAGCGTGATTATTGATTTTTCATGTTCATTTATTTCTGACTTACAATTATCTCTGATGACTATTGATATTTCACCTTTATATATTTTTGATTCACTATGAACTCTGACTGATGACTATTGATTAATCAAGTTCATTTGTTTCTGGTTTACTGTTATCCAAGAATGCTGAATGTTGATTATTCATGTTCATTTATTTCTGACTTACTATTAGCTATGACTGATGACTATTGATATTTCAGCTTTATATGTTTCTGATTTCCTATTAACTCTGACTGATGACTATTGATTAATCAAGTTTGTTTGTTTCTGATTTACTGTTATCCA
>NW_021616350.1:0-499 GCF_004785775.1 Grammomys surdaster
CAAGGTTTCACTATCATAGTTTTTATCACTTGACTTTTTAATCAATAGCTTCAATTTTGTCAAATATTTTTTTAGTGCAAATATTCAATTTTATCAGAAATTTTCCTTAAATCACGTTCAATTTCATAATAAACTTATTTTTGGTAATTTTCAATTTTTTTAAGGAATTTTTTTTAAAATGATTTAACTTTTCATACTTTGCTTTTGTATTTGTCATTATTTTAATCAAACTTTTTCCGTGTGTGTTTCATAGTTTTTTTTCATCAGATTTTCACTATTTCCCCAATGTTCCTACATTTTTATACAATGCCTACAATTTTTTCAAACATGTTTTCCATGGAAATGTTCAATTCTATCATAAAGTTTCATTAAATCAGATACAAATTCATAAGAAATTTTTTTCTTGTTGGCCTTCAATTTCTTTAAATATTTTTTATAAATTACTTTTGCATACATTTTAAATTATTTGTCATCATTTTAATAAAAGTTTTTCCATGTG
>NW_021616350.1:599-3423 GCF_004785775.1 Grammomys surdaster
CTATCTTATTTTTTTATCTCTAGTCTATTCAAAAATGCCTTTAATTCTATCAAACATTTTTCCATGCGAATATTCAATTTTATCAGAAGTTTCCCTTAAATCACATTTAATTCCATGAGAATTTTTTTTCCTTTTTCGTCTTTAATATTTTTTTAGAAAAAATTTTTTTTGAAGTTTTCAATTTTTTATACATTTTTCTGTATTTGTCACCATTGTAATAAAGTTTTTTCCATATATGTTTTATATTGTGCTATCTATCTGTTCCCCGTTTTTCGTGTTTTTTAATCACTATTTTTTTCGTCGAGGTCTTCAATTGTGTCGAACATTTTTTTTTCCATGCAAATATTCTATTTTATCAGACATTTTCCTGAAATTGCGTTCAATTTCACAAGAAAGTTTTTTAAATAATTATGACTCATTCTTATCCGTCATTATTATCAGTAATTAATCATATCAGTATTATATCAGTATTATATTAATGATATCAGTATTATCATCATTATTATCATTAATTTCTATTATTATTTATTACCTTGATTGATTGTTATTGATTAATGGCTATCAATTATCTGAATTATTATCGGTAATTGCTTCAACAACGTGTTCGATTTCATCAAACACTTTTCCTCAAAAGTATTCAATCTTCTTTTACATTTCATATGTTATAAATATAAGTCAACGTATAGATAAATATATTTTATGTATCACACGTATGATAAACATGATAAATGTTACCAAATTGAAGAATATGGGTTTTTTTTGCTAATTTTTTATTTTCCTAATTATTTTCCTTTGTCGCCCCTGATTATTCTGATGGATGGTTGTATTATTTTCTCTGAATCCTCTTCACTGGCCAAAGGTTGGCAGATAGAGGCTGTTACCAGGCCAGTGAGTGTAAAAGGGGGAGAGGGGTGGAAATAAACCGAATTTCTCCATTTAAACTACATAAAAAAATAATTTTATGAAAAAAAAACCGAATTTCTGCATTTAACTACATAAAAAAAATTTTATTAAAAAAAAACCGAATATCTGCATTTAAATACATAAAAAAAAATTTTATGTAGAAAAAATCGAATTTCTGGATTTAACTATATAAAAAAATTTACGTAAAATAATCGAATTTCTGCATTTAACTACATAAAAATTTTTTTTTATCTTTCATTTGGTATAATAATTATAATCATAATAATAATGATAATAATATAATAAATAGCAGAATTTAAAAATAATAATAATATTAATATAATAGCTAGCAGAATTTAATAATAATAAAAATATAATAATATAATAAGTAGCAGAATTTAATAATAATATAATAAATAGCAGAATTTAATAATAATAATAATATAATAAATAGCAGAATTTAATAATAATAATAATATAATACATAGCAGAATTTAATAATAATAATAATAATATAAATAGCAGATTTTGGATGCTGGACGTACAGATAATAATAATAATATTAATAATAATAATAATATAATAAGTAGCAGAATTTTAAAATAATAATAATAATATAATAAATAGCACAATTTAATAATAATAATAAATAGCAGAATTTAATAATAATAATAATAATATGATAAAGAGCAGAATTTAATAATAATAATATAATAAATAGCACAATTTAATAATAATAATATAATAAATAGCACAATTTAATAATAATAATATAATAATATAATAAATAGCAGAATTTAATAATAATAATAATGATAATAATAATAATATAGTAGCAGAATTTGGAGCTATTCAGGAATCGCAGAGAAGCACGTTTTCACAGAGTCAGATGGAAAGAGCAGCGGGAGTCCTAGAAAATAGAAAACGTAATTTTAAACTTTTCCGTTAATGCTGGAGGAGGAAGGGGGAAAAAAAGGTTGGTTGAAAAATACGGATTTCTTTACCGCCTTACGAGACATCAACTCGTGGATTTCATACCTATATATACTTAAACAATATACGATGTATATTCATTTATTCAAAAATGTATTTTTATAGATCGCATGTAATATTTGTAATATAGTTATACATGTTATATTTTTATTACGTCTATTATATATTTTATATAATAATCTATGCGTATTCATCATATACAATATATATATAGATATATGTGTTTATTACATTTATTATAGATATTATATATATACATTTACATATATATTTATTTTGTTTATTATATACATTATTTATAATATATGTCTAATCATCATA
Organism: Grammomys surdaster; assembly: GCF_004785775.1. Taxonomy (NCBI): domain Eukaryota; kingdom Metazoa; phylum Chordata; class Mammalia; order Rodentia; family Muridae; genus Grammomys; species Grammomys surdaster. Next base: position 2,817 of record NW_021616350.1, read on the forward strand.
TGTAATACATCATATATAAAATAAATATACATCATACATAAAATAAAATATATAATTCATCATACATAAAATATATATAGATATATGTATTTATTACATTTTTTATAGATATAATATATACATTTACACATATATTTATATTGTTTCTTATATACAATATTTATAATACATGTATTTTACAAACACTACATGTGTTTATCACATTCATCGTAATTATATGTGTAATATACTCATATACGTACATTTATTTATTATGCATGATATATGTAATATATTTACTTCTATGTTTATCATTCTTTAGGTTTATTATATATAATATATATTTGTTTTTATATATTTATTAATTATTCACGGCATTTATTAGAAATGTAATATATGATGTTTTTATTTATTAGTATTTATCTTTCCACCATTTTTATTATATATATAATATGTGGAATGCATTTTTTAAACACACATACATGTTTACAATAGACTGCACGTATATCTTTCGTCAACTAGGATTAGGAGGAAGAAGTGCAAGTACTGATGACAATGGAAACACGACAATGCAAATATGGCGATGATATAAATATATTACTGTAAATACGACGATGATATAAATATA
>NW_021616351.1:0-1705 GCF_004785775.1 Grammomys surdaster
ACTGCCCCTTCTTCAGTCTCTGTTCCACATTGTCTCCATATTTGCTCCCATGAGTATTTTGTTGCTCCTTCTAAGAAGGACTGATGCACCCACACTTTGGTTTTCCTTCTTCATGAGCTTCATGTGGTCTGAGGGTTGTAACTTGGGTATTTTGAGCTTTTGGGCTAATATACACTCATCAGTGAGTGCATACCATATGTGTTCTTATTTGATTGGGTTACTTCACTCACAATGATATTTTCTAGTTCCATCCATTTGCCTAAGTGTTTCATGAAGTCATTGTTTTTAATAGCTGAGTAATAGTCTATTGTGTAAATGTACCACATTTTCTGTATCCAGTCCTCTGTTGAAGGACATCTGGGTTCTTTCCAGCTTCTGGCTATTATAAATAAGGCTGCTATGAAAATAGTGGAGCATGTTTCCTTTGTTATATGTTGAAGCATCTTTTGGGTATATGCCCAGGAGTGGTATAGCTGGGTCCTCAGGTAATACTATGTCCAATTTTCTGTGGAACCGCCAGAGTGATTTCCAAACTGGTTGTACCAGCTTGCAATCCCACCAACAATGGAGGAGTGTTCCTCTTTCTCCACATCTTTGCCAGTGTCTGCTATCACCTGAGTGATCTTAGCCATTCTGATTGGTGTGAGGTAGAATCTCAGGGTTGTTTTGATTTGCATTTCCCTGATGACTAAGGATGTTGAACATTTCTTTAGGTGGTTTTTGACCATTGGAGTTTCCTCAGTAGAGAATTCTTTGTTGAGCTCTATACCCCATTTTTAATAGGATTATCTGATTGTCTGGAGTCTAATTTCTTGCATTCTTAGTATATATTTGATATTAGCCATCTATCAGTTGTAAGATTGGTGAAGATCTTTTCCCAATCTGTTGGTTGCCATTTTGTCCTATTGACAGTGTACTTTGCCTTACAGAAGCTTTGCAATTTTATGAGGTCCCATTTGTCAATTCTTGATCTTAGATCATAAGCCATTGCTGGTCTCTTTAGGGAAATTTCCCCTGAGCCCATGTGTTCAAGGCTCTTCCTCACTTTCTCTTCTATTAATTTCAGTGTATCTGGTTTTATGTGGAGGTCCTTGATTGACCTGGACTTGACCTTTGTACAAGGAGATAAGAATGGATCAGTTTGCATTCTTTTACATACTGACCACTGGACAGTTTTAGCTCTTTTGTCAAAGATCAAGTGACCATAGGTGTGTGGGTTCATTTCTGGGTCTTCAAATCTATTCCACTGATCTTATTGCCTGTCTCTGTACCAATACCATGCAGTTTTTTTTTTTTTAATCACTATTGCTCTGTAATACAGCTTGAGGTCTGGGATGGTGATTCCCCCAGAAGTTCTTTCATTATTGAGAATGGTTTTTGCTATCCTAGATTTTTTGTTATTCCAAATGAATTTGCAAATTGCTCTTTCTAACTCTATGAAGAATTGAATTGGAATTTTAATGGGGATTGCATTGAATCTGTAGATTGGTTTGGACAAGATGGCTGGTTTTACTATATTAACCCTGCAATTCATGAGCATGGGAGATCTTTCCATCTTCTGAGATCTTCTTCAATCTTTTTCTTCAGGGACTTGAAGTTCTTGTCATACAGGTATTTCACTTGCTTGGTTAGATTCACACCAAGCTATTTTATATTATTTTGTGACTATTGTGAAGGGTTTCATTTCCCTAATATCTTTCTCAGC
>NW_021616352.1:0-7929 GCF_004785775.1 Grammomys surdaster
TTGTAGTATATTGTCAGATATCAAAACCCCATTATTTTTAGCATTTAAGGTACAGAAGGAAGAAAAAAATCAAATGAAGAAAGAAGGAAAAGATTGTAGTTCAGTTTGTAAGCAAAGCAAAAAATTATGAAAGTCCTTTTCTCTTTGCACATGCAATAGATATTTCTGGGTATTCTGCTACTCGAACATCTTTGGACTTTCTTTCTTATATTGCAGGTGTATTTTCTTGTTCCTGTCCTCCACTCCTAACGTTAAACTGGTACATTATGGTCAGTTTTTTAAGCTTCTATCCTGATCTGATTATTTCATTACACCCAGGGCTACAACTAGAGCTTCACAAACAAAGTCTCTTTTCACCCAGTAAAAGGGGAACATTAAGACAAAATGAAAAAGCAACAAAAACAGTTAGTTTATCCTGGTTTTTTAATTTCCTGTGCTCTCCTAGTGACAGCTAATTATCCCAAGGTTTGTGGCTGTAGAAATCCAGTCTTTTTTTTATTTGTTGAAAACAGTTAATTTTCTGTATTTTAGGGTATTAACAACATAATTATAAATCCTACAGCTTGCCTCATTGAGTACATTCTAAGCATAACATCATCTCTCTTAAGACAACAATAGAATATGCTTCTGAACACAGGCAGGGTTTTTAAGATAGATTACATTGACTAGCTTAATATTAATTGTATGGCTACAGAAAAGTAAAGAAAGAGAAACCCTTGGATGGGCAGAAGGGCTACTTATTAACATCAATATTCACTTCCATTTAGAAGGAGAAAAAAATGCTGCCATGCTACTTCCCACACATAAACAAAAAATACTGAAGCAGGAAATATATAAAAGTATTAACATGAATCTGCTTATGAAAAGGTCAAAAATACATATTTAAAGATGCATGGGTTATTTCCATATGGAAAATATCAGATAAACAACAACAAATCTCCCAGATATTATTTATTATAATGACCTTGAACCATAGACTGTGACTGCTGCCTGTTTCTTTGGCTGGCTTTGCTAAGCTGCCTGGCAGGTGTCCCTTTTCCTAATGCCCAGAGGTACTGCTCACATTCAACCAACCATCCACCCCTGCAGCCTGGTTCTGCTGATGCCTTGGCTACCACATGGCTGCACTCTCACCTGAATAGTCAAGAATGGAAAACACCAAACAATCTTAATTTTAAAATTAACCAGAATGACACAACTGCTGGGCATGGAAACTGTTGTCCTAAACTCATCATCTATTCTATGTCGGAAATTCTTCTGGAAGCCATCACCAGGTATGACAATTCTCCAGCCTACATCCTATAGGTTCCCTTGCTCTCTGCCTTGCCAGAAATGGCCGTTCCTTTCTCCCATATCCTCTCTTCCTCTCTCAGACCTGGAAAAAACTGCTTCCTTATCTTCATCCAATGATTGACTTCTTGTCATCTTTATTAGCCAATAAAATAATTAGACATAGTGTGTGGATATGGTAGATGGTGATCAGTAAAACCCCATAGGAGGGAGCAGAGATGATGGTGTAAGAGAGTGAGTAGATAAGCAGGAAGAGGAGAGTGGTGAGTGAAAAAAAGGGACCATGATACCTGGAGTTAGAGTCTGACATCTGACAGATTTTTCAAGAGGCAGTGACATACTTTTAAAAATGCAAGTTCTTGGGGGGTAGTCTGTAGGTGGGTTTTAGCAATGTAAGATAAGTCTTGGCTATTAGGATCAAAGAGCTGGGATAGATTAGGCAGAGTTTGTTGAGTGTCAAGGAGTTGTAGTATGACAATATCATGTGGTGGGTGAAATGAGTCTAGGCCCCTAAGGGCCACAGTTTTATCTTCCATGTCAGGCTGGATGTTTCTTATATCAGAGTTGTCTGGTGGGACCAGCAATGGACAAATCTAATAGCTGTGAGGAGGTGGGAAGCTGTTAGTATGGCCATAATTTGGTCAACATTAGTTATTGATTCTCTCTTTCTTGTAAGTAGCATATACTCTTCCCAGAATGCAGCATGGGGCAGGAATATATGGTAGGCATGTTTAGAGTCTCTATACATGTTTATGAATTGACCCTGTGCTAACTGAACTGAACCAGTAAGAGCCTCTTGGTTAGTGGTGTGATGAGGGAGGGCCTGTGCCTCTACCATCTCTGTATCTGACACTATAGCTTAAGCAACATTTTAGGTTCCTTTATGTAAAAAGGAGCTGCCTTCTGCATGTGTGAGGGATGGGACAATAGTCCCTCTAAGACCTCAGTGCAGGAATGAGATTGGAAGTGGTCAGGATTTAATCAAGGCAGACAGTTTGAGGTATTGATAGACGGGCATGATTGGAGAGGAAGTGTAGAGTCTTCTGTTAGTGCTACCTAATGAAAATATCCCTGGATGGAGGGAGAGTTTATAAGCTTTTGTAAGTTAAGAGCAGGGGTAGGTTAGGATGGAGGAATATGGTGATAGATGACCTAAAGGTTCAGGGCTTTTTTTTTCTTTCCTCAAATAAGGATCTCAGCAGCTGCTAAAGCACATATGCAAAGTGCCCATCTCTGGATGGTCAGGTCTAATTTTTTTTAGACAAGTATGTTAAGGTGCAAAGGAGGGTTCTAGGTGGTTACCTAGGACTCTGAGGGATATACCTTTTTTATGTTACATAAAAAGAGAAGGGATGGATTATGTCCAGGAGATGTAAGGCTGGAGTCTGTAAAAGGTCTTGTTGTAGCCTTTGGAAGTGCTTAGTAACAGAGTTGAGAAGAGATTCCTGGGTAGAGCCTAAGGCTGCTTCATATTAGGAGAGGGAAAGGAGTGAAAAAGAATGAAAAAAAACCTGAAAAACTACAACCAAAAAACCCATCTATTCATAGGAAAGATAAAATTTCTTCTTTAGTAAAGGGTACTACTAGAGACTTGATTAGATGTTTTCTATCTAAGGTAATGGATTTGCGGGTTGAAGTAATTGTCAGTTCCAAGTAGGTGACCCGAGAAGTGGACAATTGGATTTTAGAAGGTGAGACTCCCTAGCCTCAGCTTGACAGAAATTTTTAAAGAGCAGAGGTGTTACTTTGACTAATTTCTAGAGAAAGATTGCAGAGGAGACTGTCAAAGACACACTGAATAATCTTAGATTTAGGGAAAGTCAAAGAGTTACTTAGAAAGCTTGGGCCTGGCCAAATAGGTATGGTGTCCCAGTATCCCTGAGATAACATTGTCTAGGTAAGTTGGGTAGAGAAGTGTGTATCAAGGTCAGTCCAGGTAAACACAAAGATGTTTTGTGACTGGGCATCTTAGAGGGATAGAGAATGTGTCCTTGAGGACTGAGAAATGAGATGTTCCTGGGGGAATAATGGTAAAAAGGATCAGGGTCAGTCATAACAAAATAGAGAGGAAACACTGCAAAATTAAGAAGCCAGAGATCTCAAAAGAGGCAATAGGTTCCATTGGATTTTTAAACTACTAGAATCAGAGATTTAAAGGGGGAAGATATAGGATGGAGAGTATTTTCCTTAGGAGGTCAGAGATGATAGTCTTAAGTACCCCGAAGGTCTGGAAATAGAGAGGATACTGAGCTTGGGTAAAATACTGGTTAGAGACCTGAGATTGGATGACATCAGAGGAATTTTGAATGTCCCAGACTTGGGGCTCCACCTAGGAGGCTGGCAAAGGAAATTATGTGTTAGAGGCAGTAGGTTAGGTAGCTAAAAAATGATTTGAGGGGCTGCTGGCAAGTTTGTGTTCAAGTAAGTGGGAGGAGAAAAGAAATAGAAGCTCCCACTTTGGCTAGAAGATTTCTTCCTAATAAAGGGATGTGACACATTGGCACCAAGTCATGGGTCAGGGGAACACCTGTAAAAATGAAACTAAGTGGTGGGGTCTGGTGAGGTTGGTAAGGTTGTCTCCCTACACCAACTGATAAATGATAAGAAGAAAAGTGTCCCCAAAACTCCATCAGGATTGAGGTAAGTGACCCGCCTCAGTGTTCAAAAGGAAGCAGATGGGCCACTTTAATACCATAAAGATTATCTAGGGCTCTCTGTTTGTAATGGTAGTAATTGGGTCAAGAGAACTTGGTTCCCTTCAGTCATCTCTACCTAAGCCTAAAAGATCAGTTGTAGGGTGGTCTGGGAGTGATGTCCTTGTGCCACAAGTGAAACAAAGACATCAGCAGCCAATGTCCCTCTTGATGACACTTTGGACATGGCTCTGGTGGTTTGTGAGGATTAGGCAGACCCATGGGCAGTGACCCTACTGACCACATTTGAGACAGGGAGATGGTATTTCCTGAGTCTTAGGAAACAAGGAAGCCTAGGTAGTCACTGAAGACAGTTGAACAGCTTTGGCCAGCATGTGGTATTTTTGTTTGAGGGGCCTTCTCATCTCTCCCATGGTACACTTTAAAGGTCGGCACTAAGACTTCCCCCCTACGATGGGGCATCAAGCCTCCCTCCCCTCCCAGTGATGTCAGATAAGGCCATCCTCTGCTACTGACCTTAACCCTCTTCAGCTCATCCTGGCTACACACTTCAAATCCTCTTGCCTCAGACTCCTGAATGCTGGCATTATAGGTTTACACCACTATACCTGGCTTTTAGCCAAGAAATTTTACATGACGCTTTATCTGGTTCATTAAGAATCAGTGACTTGCCAGACAGTGGTGGTACACACCTTTAATCCCAGCACTTGGGAGGCAGAGGCAGAGGCAGAGGCAGAGGCAGAGGCAGAGGCAGAGAGGCAGAGGCAGAGAGGCAGAGGCAGAGAGGCAGAGGCAGAGAGGCAGAGGCAGAGAGGCAGAGGCAGAGAGGCAGAGGCAGAGGCAGAGGCAGAGGCAGAGGCAGAGGCAGAGGCAGAGGCAGAGGCGCGGAGGCAGAGAGGCGGAGGCGGAGGCGGAGGCGGAGGCGGAGGCGGAGGCGGAGGCGGAGGCAGAGGCAGGTGGATTTCTGAGTTCGAGGCCAGCCTGATCTACAGAGTGAGTTCCAGGACAACCAGGGCTATACAGAGAAACCCTGTTTCACAAAAAAAAAAAAAAAAAAAAAAAGAATCAGTGATTCAGGGTTGGGGATATGATTCAGTTACAGTGCTTCCTAGAACACACATAACCTTTGGTTTACTCCCCAGTGTTACAGAAATAAATTAAATAAAAAACCAAACATTTTAAAAAGATTTATTTATTTAATTTATATGAGTCACTGCCTTCACACACAACAGAAGAGGGCATCAGATCCCATTACAAATGGTCGTAAGCCACCATGTGGTTGTTCGGAATTAAATTCAGGACCTCTGGAAGAGCAGTTAGTGCTCTTAACTGCTGAGCCATCTCTCCAGTCCCTACAAGCAAAGATTTTAAGATGACTGCTTTCATAGGATGAGCCAGTTACCAGTGTTAACAGTAGTGTATGCTAGAAAATATGTCCACAGGAATTGCAGCAGAACTGAGGCAGTCTCCAGAATGTGGTTCTCAATCAAGTTAACCTTCTCTGCCTTTTTTATTTGCTGGCCTTCCTCCAACTTCTATTTTGAAAATTGCAAGTCTACAGAAAAGTCGGGAATATCCTTAACCTAGATTAACAATTTATTAAGGGTCTGCCACATTTACTTTAATTTTGTGTGCGTGCATGTGTGTATATGTCTGCCTGTACATATATTTACTTTCCAGACCTTTTGAAAGTTAAGATTTGTGTTGGTCATGGTGTTTGTTCACAGCAGAAAATTCCCAATTAAGACAATCCCTAACTCCATAGGCAGAAGTCTTAGTGGAAAAAAGACACTATTTTTAACAAGTGGTGTTGGTTCAACTGGAGAACAACATGGAGAAGAATGCAAATCGACCCATTCTTATCTCCTTGTACAAAGCTCAAGTCCAGTTGAATCAAGGACCTCCGCAAAAAACCAGATACACTGAAACTAATAAAAGAGAAACTGGGGAAGAGCCTCAAACACATGGGCACAGGGGGAAAGTTCCTGAACAGAACACCAATGACTTATACTCTAAGATCAAGAATCAACAAATGGAACCTCATAAAACTGCAAAGCTTCTGTAAGGCAAAGAACACTTTTAAAAAGACAAAACAGCAACCAACAGATTGGGAAAAGAGCTTTACCAATCCCCTATCTGATAGAGGACTAATATACAATATATAGAAAGAACTCAAGAAATTAGGCTCCAGACAATCAAATAACCTTATTAAAAATGGGGTACAGAGCTAAACAAAAAATTCTCAACTGAGAATCTTGAATGGCCGAGAAGCACCTAAAGAAATGTTCAACATCCTTAGTCATCAGGGAAATACAAATCAAAACAACTCTGAGATTCCACCTCACACTAGTAAGAATGGCTAAGATCAAAAGCTCAGGTGACAGCAGATGCTGGCGAGGATGTGGAGAAAGGGAATTTTTATTATAGTCTTCCTGTTACATACAGGAAACATGTGAAAGTGGAGAGGTGTGATAAGGTGTGAGGAATTCTCCTGCTGTGTTTCCCTTTCTGCTCTGCTTACCTCACATCCTCTGTCCCTGTCCTTATTTCTTATGCTCTGTTAACAAACTTTTTGTCTGACTACTTATTTTCAATCCTGTAACATTTTATTGCAAATGTCAGACAACCCATGCCAGCAAAATTGTCTGGAGTGCTTACTGTTTAATTGCATCCTTTTAAACACCCTTTCCCTTCTTTTATTCTTAGTGATTTTTAATCCAGTGTCACGCCCGCCTCGCCAGCAAGGATGACGCAACAACAGGATCCTTCCTCACGCACTTTATTGGGGAACACACCATTGATTGTAAATTGAAAGACCCCGAAGCCCCAAATGGGTGCTGCTTAAATAGTTATCACCACTGTGTATAAGTGTCTAATTGGTGCTTCTTGCAGAACTTCATTTACATACTGCTTGGGAGGGTGAGGAGACGTCTGAAAGATACGCGTGCGTACAGCAGGTGTTTACGACCCTGAATGCAGTTGTTTTCCACCTCAAACAGAGGAAACAAGTGCCATCTTCTAATGGCGGCTCCTTACAATCCAGGACCTATTCCAAGAAAGACCCTTCACCTCAAAATCATGCCTCGGGCATGGATGTCTCTCTTTTTTTTTTTTTACTGGAAACTGCCTTTTCACAACCCTTCTTGTCAGGCATAGTGTCCCATTTCTGTAATCCCACTACTGTATAAGCAGAAGGCAGGAGGCTCACCAGAAGTTCAAGGCTTGCCTGAGCTTCATAGTGAGCTCCAGGCCAAATGAGACGCGCTACCAAATGAGATGTCGTCCTCAAAAACAAAACAAAAATATCAAGGAAAATTATGCTTCTGACACAGTACTATTTACAATGCTGCCTTTTCAGAAGGGGTACCCTGAAATAAAGAAGATGGCCTGGAAGGTGTATGGGTGTAGGGAGTGTTTAGAAGACAAATATGAAGTAGTAGCAAGATACAGTGATATGTGTAGGTGAGAGTAACAAAATAAAAGCTTTTAAGTTGTAATATTTCATCTACCCTGTACTGTTCATTTTTATGTTGTTAAAATATTTCTCGTTTATTCAATGTGTGTGTGTGTGTGTGTGCATGTGCATGTGTGTGCATGTGAGTGTATGTGTGTGTGTGTGTGTAAATCTTTCCTTATATTATTAACCCTCCACCTCCTGGACCTCCTCCAGCAATGCCTTTACCTTCTCACCTTCACCTTTTCCTTTTCTTCCTCCTCCTCTCCTAAATAACCCACTGCGTCCAGTTAGTGCTGCCATCAAGAGTGTAAGCCATACCCTGGAAATAAAGTGACTTCCCTCTTCCTCCAGCAACCATTAGTTGTCAGTCACTCCTCAGCTGAGGGTGTAGCCTCATGAGCATCTCCCCCACCCACGCTGGAGTTATTGACTGGCTACTGCAAGTTCATGACTGCAGTGGCCATGTCCTATCTAAAAGACAGTGGTATATAATATAATATATATATATATATCTCACTGTCTTTTAGA
>NW_021616352.1:8029-11308 GCF_004785775.1 Grammomys surdaster
GGTATATAATATATATATATATATATATATATATATATATATATATATGTATATGTATATGTATATGTATATGTATATGTATATGTATATGTATATGTATATGTATATGTATATGTATATGTATATATATATATATATATATATATCTCAACCTTTACATTCTTTCCACACCTCCTTCTGTGATGGTCCTTGAGTGGCGGGTAAAGATATCCCATTAGGGGGAAGCACTCAGCAGTCACTTATTCTCGGGACATTGAGAGTTAGAAGTGTCTAAGCAACTTCTCTGGCAAAAGTTGAGAGCAGCACTAACATATGGGTCTAAACATAAATATTTAGTAGGCAGTTTGAATGTCTTTAAGCAAACAGCAATGGTAGGTTCCCCACATAGGGCCCATTTCCTCACCAGAATTTACACTTTGACCAGATTTACAATAATACTACTCATTCCTTTTTGTGCAAGTTTCTCATAATTTGAGGCAGCAGTTACGTATGTTGTGCTGTATTTTTAGTTTGTAGCTTTCCCAGCGTATATGATAATCTTGGATTTTACTTTGAGCTCAGGAGATCAGAATCAAGTTGAAGGCAATAACTTAGCAAAGTGGTGTGATGCAGTCCTGTAATCCGAACACTTGGGAGGCTGATGTATAGGCATCATGAGTTTTAGGCCAGCCTGTCTTAAAAAATAAAACATGTTAAAGGTAGTCTCTTAATTCTCCTTGGTTTTAAAGCTCTTTCTGCTTTAAGAACTGCAAACCTAATGTGTGTGATCTGTCTTCCCTCTTAGAGTGAAGCCGGCAAGATGATTTTGAAGCCCTAGGCTATATGTTTATGTATTTCCTTTGAGGCAGCCTACCCTGGCAAGGACTCAAAGTATCCTTGAAAGTGCTTTGGGTCTGCTCAGTTGATAATGAAAGGGCTGCCTAGTGTGGTTGGCTTCAGAGATGAGAACCATGGATTTGTGACATTCGTCCACATTGTAAATGATCACCTGGGCTTTGGGAGCTTGGTTTGTTCATGTTTGGCTTCCTCACCTTCCTGTCTTAACCCCTGCCTCTCTGTGTTGGGTTTCCATATTCCTTCCTTCCCTCACTCCGCCTAGCCATGGCAGTGCTGCTTTTCTCTGCCTGTCACCCTCCTCCACATCAGGAGGAGCGATCCCTGGCGATTGGGAAAATTTTACAACAAATTGATGACATCAGCTGCTACACATTTACCAAAAACACCGACTATTTTTTTCCAGGCTCCTAAGGAGAACTGGGAAGTATGTAGTAATCTTACATAGGTAAAAAACTCACCTTAACAAAAATAGCAGAAAAAAATTTGGGCTTAACCTTGCTGTTTGTTTGAATACATTATTGAATAAATAACTTTCAAATAATAGTCATGTCTTGCAAACATAAGTTTTAGTCACTTTTTTTAGGTAGATGCTTCTTTACTTTTTTCTTTTTCTTTTTTTTTTTCTTTACTTTTTTTAGGTAGATGTGAGTAAACTCTTAATGCAGTTATAAGCATTATAATTACTCTATGGCTGTTACTAGGAAGCTTAATCTCCTAATCTTTCCAAAGGCCCTTTGCATAGTCAGATTTAAGGTATATTTTTAGTTGTAATTTATTTCAACATATTAATATGGAAAGAATGTTAATCTGTAATTTGAGGTATTCATATACTTCCTTCTTCCAGGTGGACAAAATAATCCATTTTCCCATGAATTCTAGGACATGGCTTCTTCACCCACTCATTCTCACTGATTAAACACAGGGCCTTGTACATTCTAGGCAAGTGTCCTTTCTCTGAGCTACAGCCAGACTTTCCTATTCTCTAAAAAAAATTTTTCTTAAATTTTTCTCCTGACAACTCTCATCTATAATCATCCAGTCATGTATGTCTTTTCATTGATAGTGACATGTTACATATAGCTACACATCGTGCTTGCTGGTAGTATATAACTTTGTTACTTGCTTGAAATTCTCATGGATTCTGAGACCCCATTTTGGTGTTAGTAGTGGATTTAGAATCTCTCCAACTTACTTTTCCATGCCCTTATTTAATTCTGGGTGAAGCAGGCTGGTTAAAGCTTAAGGGAGCGTCCAAGATCCAGGAGCTTCCTGTGTTTAGTCCTTATGCTGTATTTGGATGGCTCTGACCCACTGGCACTAATATACTTGTAAGCAACCTCTATTCTGCAGGTATCTTTCATTTGTCTGGAGAAGTTTTGTTTGTTGGAGAAGGTTGGTTTCTCTTGTTGGTAAAGCTGTCTCCTCAGCCCTGGAAACATTATTTAAAGGATTCTTCTCACTTCTTATTTTTCCAGTCTTTTGAATTTGACACTAGGTTTTCTGTCCTTTGAAATAAGAAGATAAATTATTAACTATAGAAAAGTTCACAAAAAGTTGTGACTTCACCTGAGAAAGCATATTCTTTGGATGTCAACTGAATAATATATGTATCTACTCTGATCTTTACCAGAAACTGGAACTGACCTTAGAGGGAGAAGGGCTGAATCACTTTGAACTGCTAACTGGCTATGGGAGTTTTCTAAGCTGCTGCAGTTTTTAAAACACTGCTGCATTATGTTTTTGTTTTCTTATCCTATCTGTACACCTAATCGGAGATTACTCAACATATTAGCAAGTGAGACTTTCTAGAGCTCAGGAGAGGTTTGTAGGTCTCTAAACACAGCATGGCTTAAAAAATGAGATCCACTAACAAATCTTACCTGTTTGAATGAAAATAACTATTGTGGCTGCTGGAGAGATGACTCTGACTTTAGAGCATGCACTGCTCTTGTAGAACACCCATGTTCATTTCCTAGCACCTACCAGTTAACTCACAGCCACTTATAACTCCAGCTGCTGGGAACTTGCCTCCTCTTCTGTCTCCTCAGGCACATATGCCACATACAGATACATACATATACACATAATTGAAAGTAAAATCTTAAAAAAGACTATAACCCCAGTGTCTGAAAACATCCTTAAACCTATTTACTTAGTATGTTTTCCCAGGTGGTTTTATTTCTTTACTTTCTACAGGCTGATACATTAAGAGAGAGAAATTGAAGCTCTCTGTGAGAACTTTCCAGGTAGGATGCTAAAATGATAATACACAGCCAGTGTGACTGACACTGGAGAATGACACTGAAGAGGGTAATGTCACAGTATCTATAAATACTAATAGATACTGATTGGCCAGATCATTTAAATTTTTTTATTATTATTCAGCTTAAGGAAGGTATTACTTTTATTTGGTCTATAAAGAAAATATTGCTGTCAGGTAAT
>NW_021616353.1:156-1719 GCF_004785775.1 Grammomys surdaster
AAGGCATATTTTCTATCTCCCCTGGAGATAGAAAATATGCCTTGTGGACAAGAACAGAGAACTTGAAGTTCCCCGGTATAGTCTTGGTCTATCACACCAGGATGAACCACAAGCCCTTTCAATGTTAGGGAGGAATGACCTAGAATAAGGGCGACACTTCCCTCAGGCAGGGGACCTTTGAAATCAACTGAGACAAGCTGCACGCCCTCATGTGGCATTAGTAAGAATTGGGAGGTGGAACGGAGGGCCAATCCTGTGGAACTTCTTGTAGTTCTGCAGCTAGAGGTGTCTCCTGGCTGTGGGCTTGTGTCCCATATTTTCTGGGGCCCTGGGATCTGGGGCCCTGATATCCGTTTTTTGGAGTACCTTCCTCTCTTCCCGATGGTGGGCGATCATGTTGAATAAGCTTTCCTTGAATATCTCTGACTGAGCGACACTCATTAGCCCAGTGATAACCTTTCCTGCATTTGGTACAAAGCCCTGGGGTTCTTTTTTGCATAGAAACACGACATTCTCGTTTCAAATGACCCGGTTTGCCACAGTTATAGCATACTTTACGGCCGCCAGGACTTGAGCGGTTCTGGCTTTGCAAAATAGCTGCTGCAAGGCCATCATTGGTCAGTGGACCTCTGAGTCCTTGGCAGACTTTTATCCAATCTGTCAACCCTTTGTTTCTTCTAGGGGTAATGACTGCCTTGCATTCTGGTGAGGCATTTTCATATACTAATTGCTCTATCAGTGGCTTAACCCGTTCCGGGTCCCCAAAAATCCTGCCTGCGGCTTCTGTCATTCTAGCCACAAAGTCTGAGAATGACTCCTGGGAGTTTTGCAATATTTTCGTTAAATTTTCCCCAGCCTCCCCTTTCTTAGAGAGGGCTTTCCATGCTCTAATAGCAGCAGCGGAGATCTGGCCGTATGCTCTCCAATCATAGTTTGTCTGGTCGGCAACATACTGTCCTTGTCCTGTTAATAATTCGAAAGTCCACTGTCTCTGGTTGCCTTCTGCATTAGCGTTGGCCCTTGCCTGTGCTTGAGAAGCATCATGCCATAAAGCTTTCCATTCCATATACTGTCTCATATTAGGGAGAGCAGCTTTTACTGTATTTTGCCAATCATTCGGAGTCATCGCCATAGTGGCGAGTCTCTCAAGCTGTATGACTGTATAAGTAGCATCAACTCCATATTTTTTAACCAATTCAGCAAGTTCTTTGATAGGGGCATACTCTACAGGTACGTGGACACGGCCTCCCCCCGTGTCCTCAAATACCGGAAAGGACATCCTTCTTTTGTCTTCCTTTGAAAGGAAGGAGTCTGAACAGCACTTGTCCGCATAAGGCGGAAGTGCGCCAGGAGCAATAGGTTGGGAGGGTGCAACAGGCCGAGAGGCTGCGCGGCTCCTATCTCCCATTCTCCTTTGCTTTTGATTTGGCGGCAGCGGTCGCCCATCTGGATGGTATCTTTCCTCCTCATAGCGGGCTGTCTCTTCGTCTAAGTCCTCCCCCTCAGAGGAAGTTAGCTCCTCCGACTCAGAGCCACCAAGCCCTGAGGCCTCCAGCTCCTTTA
>NW_021616354.1:0-591 GCF_004785775.1 Grammomys surdaster
CTCTGCTTCCCTTACCGAAACACAGGTGAATGTCTCCAGGAGGTCTCCACATATGGAGGTTGCAGATATTGGAGCTGCAGGATGGAGTCCACCAGCCGTGGTGACACCATGCTCACCAACCTTAAAACTCACTTTCAGCTTTCCATCAGTGATCCCTGGAACGAACGTTGGTGAACTGGAATCATGGGTAAAATTTACCCCAATGGCTATGCCAGATACCCAGTGGCTGACCTACATGTCTCCCATGAACTTGTCCCTGCCCCCAAATCTACCTTTACCCATGCTAATATTATCCAACAGGAAAACCAATCTCAGGAGGAACTACAAGCTACCCTCTCCTGGCTACAGTACATTCAATATACCGCAGACCTCCTTCCCTTAACAACCCACGCCAATTCCTCCCAATGCTTTTTCTGTGCCTCTCTCTCCCAGCCATTATTAACAGCCGTTCCTGTTATGATCTTTTCCCTTTATGATCTCCACGGACCCCTGCCTGCGAGGAAAGCACAGGATGTTCCTCTCTTTGACCTACCCCCACCTCTTCGCCTTGTAGGGTCCTCCTCAAAACCCCATCTCACATGTGCCCGTGAC
>NW_021616354.1:691-5662 GCF_004785775.1 Grammomys surdaster
CTCACATGTGCCCGTGACATCGCCATCACCAAATCAGTATGTGTTAGACCTCCTTCCCTCCTCTGGTGCAAAGGCACTACAGGTGCCTGTATCAACTCTCATTTTCAGGGCTCCTGCACCCCTGTGATTGTTGTCCCCCAGGTTTATCTCTATGAACCAGAAGAACTCGCCTTGCAGATGGAAGGAAGCTGAAAGAAGAGAGAAATCTTCATTCCTCTGCTCATTGGACTAGGCCTTGCTGTTTCAATTGGTGCTACTGGAACTGCTGGCGCAGCCCTTGTCCAAACACAGCATCTGGCTGGCGACTTTCAGGACAAGCTTGACCAAGCAATGGCCTCTACTACAGACAGCCTTGAGTCCCTTCAACGCCAGATAACCTCTTTGGCAGGAGTGCCTCTCCAAAACCGGAGGGCCTTGGACTTG
Source organism: Grammomys surdaster (assembly GCF_004785775.1). NCBI lineage: Eukaryota > Metazoa > Chordata > Mammalia > Rodentia > Muridae > Grammomys > Grammomys surdaster. Next base: position 1,115 of record NW_021616354.1, read on the forward strand.
ATGACTGCTGAACATGGGGGGACTTGTGTTTTACTGGGAGAGGAATGCTGCTTCTATGTCAATGAATCTGGGCTGGTAGACAAGATGTACAAACGCTCAAAGAACTCCGGGGGAACCTCCGGGCACGCTATACTCCCAACACCCCTACCCCTTGGTACTCTAACCCCTTGATGGCTTGGATTCTTCCCCTCCTTTGCCCCGTACTAGCCATTGGAGCTCTACTTCTCCTGGCACCTTGCCTCATTCGATTTTTAAAGCAACAAATGAGTAACATTGCAAAGGTGACCACCAATTGAGTCTTAGTTCAATATCAAACTGTTCCCAACATAGGTTACACGTACTCTGATGACACCTCTCCTTTGGAAAAGAAAAGGGAGGAATTGTGGGGCAGTGGGCTATGAGAAAGCCAGAAAGCTTTGTAGAAATCTTCGAAGCCCTGGAAACCTCGGCCTGAAAAGGGTCACAGGACGGAAGGTTGCTTCATATTTCCCACGCCGATGGCCCTCTTAGCTTCCGCTTCCCACAAAGAGACCCGTGAACATTATCACGTAGGATAGCACCTCCATGCAAATAAGGCATCCTCAAACACCCAAGCCAAACCAATAGGGGCTACCTGTTCTTTCCCCAAAACTGTATATATATAATTCCAGAGCTCAAATTAAACTACTACTGCTGTGTGGTGCAAGGTCTCCTGCTGTTGGAGTGTTTTCGCGATCCCTTCGCCAGTCGCCAGTCGCACAATTCAAAGGACAACTCTCTCCTCTCTCCTCAGCGGGAAGAGCGAGCTGAACTGAAGGGGCTGAAACACCTTTCTTCCCTAGGCTCTCACGAGCTACTCTCAGAAGGAGGGAACTAAAGGATCTGAGACACTTTTCTTCCGTGGGCTCTCACTAGCAACTCCCGGAAGGAGAGAACTAAAAGAGCTGACAACACTTTCTCCCTTTTGCGGACTGGGACAGAGGTCCTGCTCCGGTTTTCGGGAGACCAGAGGCCGGTGTGGAGCGAGCCCTGCCCCATCGGATGCTGAAGGCCCTGGGCCGGCTCAGCTGACTCCTTCCACGCGCCCGACACAGGATTCTGCTCGCCCACCCCCACTGGCCCGGCTTTGGGCCAGCTTGGAGCTGACGCCAGCCGCCGCCGACCCCGGTAACTTGAGGCTGTTCCGTCAGCCCGCAATACCTAGGCTCGAGAACTTTACGAGAAAACCAAACACAGGTCCTAACTGAAATGTCACATGTAATGTGATTTCAATGTTTTCAGCTGTGTTGTACTTGCCTTTAGCATTGGAAGTAGGAATGCATTGCAATGCATTTTACAGTAGGTTTGATAATGTGTTGTATAGGCCATTTCTGCTGGAAACTAGCAAATTTCTTGGACATGCCATACGAAACAATGAAATACACATGGCCAGATATTACAAGTATTTATGCTTTAAAGCAAGCACATGTCATAACTCAAATGTCACATGTAACATGATTTCAGTGTTGTCAGCGGAGTAGTACTTGCCTTTCACTATGGAAGTACAAATGCACTGCAATGCCCCTATCTTTATAGTAGCTTTGTTCAATAAGTTGTATAGTCCTTTTCTGCTGGAATCTAACAACTTACTTGGACATGCCATATGATACAATTAAACATACATGACCGGATGGTACAAGTGTTTATGCTTTACAGCAAACACAAGTCCTAACTGAAATCTCACATGTAATGTTTAAGACTTTTTCACCTGCATTGTATTTGCCTTTAGCTGTGGAAATACAAATGCATGGCAATCCGTTTTAGAGTAGGTTTTTTCAATATGTTGTTTAGTAATGTTTAAGACTTTTTCACCTGTGTTGTATTTGCCTTTAGCTCTGTAAGTACAAATGCATGGCAATGGATTTTAGAGTAGGTTTTTTCAATATGTTGTTTAGTGCTTTTCTGCAGGAATCTAGCAACTTTCTAGGACATGCGTTATGAAACAATGAAATGTACATGACCAGATGGTACAAGTGTTTTTCCTTTAAACCAAAAACACGTCCTAAATGAAATGTCACATGTAATGTGATTTCAAAGTTTTCAGCAGAGTTGTACTTTCCTTTTAGCTCTGGAAGTCCAAATGCATTCAATATGCTTATCCTTACAGTACGTTTGTTTAATAACTTGTATAGTGATTTTCTGCTGGAATCTAGCAACTTTCTTGGACATGCCATATGAAACAATGAAATATTCATGGCTGGATGGTGCAAGTGTTTACGCTTTAAACCAAGTGTTTATGCTTTAAACCAAACACACGATCTAACTGAAATATCACATGTAACATGACTTCAATTTTCTCGGTGATGTTGTACTTGCCTTTAGGTCTGGAATTACGACTGCTTGGTAATGCGCGTATCTTTAGTGTAAGTTTGCTCAGTACTTAGTAGAGCCCTTTTCTGCTGGAATCTAGCAACTTTCTTGGACATGGCATATGAAACAATGAAATATACATGGCCAGATGGTACAAGTGTTTATGCTTTAAAAAAAACACAAGTCTTAACTGAAATGTCACATGTTACATTGTTTAAGTCTTTTCAGCTGTATTGTACTTGCCTTTAGCTCTGGAAGTACGAATGCTTTGCAATGCGCGTATCTTTACAGTACGTTTGTTCAATATGTTGCATACTGCTTTTCTGCTGGAATCTAGCAATTTACTAGAACATGTCATATGCAACAATGAAATATACAAGGCAGGAGAGTACAAATATTTATGCCTTAAACCAAACACAAGTCATAATTAAAATGTCACATGTAATGTGATTTCAATGTTTTCAGCTATGTTGAACTTGCCTTTATCTCTGAAAGTACGAATGCATTGCAATGTGCGTATCTTTACAGTACATTTGTTCAAAAAGTTGTATAGTGCTTTTCTGCTGGAATCTTGCATCTTACTTGGACATGCCATAAGAAACAATTAAATATACATGGTCGGATGGTAAAAGTGTTTATACTTCAAAGTCAACACACATCCTAACTGAAATGTCACAAGTAACATGATTTCAGTGTTGTCAGTGGTGTTCACTTGCCTTTACTTCTGGAAATATGAATGATTTGCAATGCTAATATTTTTAGTTTCAGTTTGTTCAATACGTTGTATAGTGCTTTTCTGCTGGAATCTAGCAACATTCTTGGACATGCCACAGGAAACAGTAAAATATACATGGCCAGATGGTACAAATTTTTTATTGTTTAAACCAAACACACGTCCTAGCTTTAATGTCACATGTAACATGATTTCAGTGTTGTCAGCAATGTTGTACTTGGCATTACCTCTGGAAGTACGAATGCTCTGCATCGTATGTATCCTTAATGTAGGTTTGGTAAATATGTTGTATAGTGCTTTTCTGCTGGAATCCAGCAACTTACTTGGATATGCCATATGAAACAATGAAGTATACATGACCGGATTGTGCAAGTATATAAGCTTTAAAGCAAACAAAAGTCCTACCTCAAAAGTCACATATAACGTTGTTTAAGTCTTTTGAGCTGTATTGTACTTGCCTTTAGCTCTAGAAGTATGAATGCATTGCAATGCATTTTAGAGTAGTTTTGTTTAACTTGTTGTATTGTGCTTTTCTGCTGGAATATAGCAACTTACTTGGACATGCCATATGAAACAATGAAGCACATGAGACCGGATGGTACAAGTGTTTATGCTTTAAAGCAAACAAACGTCCTACACAAAATGTCACATGTTCCATGATTTGAGTGTTTTCATCGGTGTTGTACTTGCCTTTAGCCCTGGAAGTACGAATGCTTTGCAATGCCCGTATCTTTACTGGAGGTTTGTTCAATACATTGTACAGTGCTTTTGTGCTGGAGTCTAGCAACTTACTTGGACATGCCATATGAAGCACTGCAGTATACATGAACGGATTTTACAAGTGCATATGCTTTAAGCAAAAACAAGTCCAAACTGAAATGACACATGTAACATTGTTTAAGTCTTTTCAGCTGTATTATACTTGCCTTTTGCTCTGGAAGTACGAGTGCATTGCAATGCATTTTAGACTAAGTTTGTTCAATAAGTTATATAGAGCTTTTCTGCTGGAATCTAGCAACTATCTTGGACATGCCATATGAATAAATGAAATATACCTGGCTGGATGGTATAGGTGTATAAGCTTTATCGGAAACACAAGTCCTTCCTGAAAAATCATATATAACGTTCTTTAAGTCTTTTGAGCTGTATTGTACTTGCTTTTAGCTCTGGAAGTACGAATGCTTTACAATGTTCGTATCTTTACTGTAGGTTTATTCAATATGTTGTATAGTGCTTTTCTGCTGTAATCTAGCAACTTTCTTGGACATACCATATGAAACAATTAAATATACATGGCCGGAAGGTACAAGTGTTAATGCTTCAAAGCAAACACACACCCTAACTAAAATGCTACACGTAACATGATTTCATTGTTTTCAGTGGTGTTGTACTTGGCATTACCTCTGGAAGTAAGAATGCTTTGTAATGCGAGTATCTTTCCACTAGGCTTTTTCAATACGTTGTATAGTGCTTTTCTGCTGGAATCT
>NW_021616355.1:0-403 GCF_004785775.1 Grammomys surdaster
ATTTCAGTAAATTATATAAAGAGAAGCCCAGAGACTCTTTAAGAACTACAAATAAAATATGCATTGAAAATAAATTGGACTTCCCTTCGGCCCCTGCCTGGTCCCTGGGACTGGAGCAGACACAGAGTCGGTCTGCTCCTGTCCTGTGGAGAAACTGAATCCTGAGTCATCCAGGAGCCACTGCACTCAGAGCAGCTGGTAAGAACTCCATCTCACTCCCTAAGCCCCAGAGATACATCTGGGAGCCAGGGACATCCAGGGCACAGCAGCTACCCAAACCCCGCCCCTCCGGAATTCCACTTCCCTTCGGCCCCTGCCTGGTCCCTTGGACTGGAGCAGACACAGAGTCGGTCTGTTCCTGTCCTGTGGAGAAACTGAATCCTGAGTCATCCAGGAGCCACTG
>NW_021616355.1:503-4644 GCF_004785775.1 Grammomys surdaster
CACAGCAGCTACCCAAACCCCGCCCCTCCGGAATTCCACTTCCCTTCGGCCCCTGCCTGGTCCTTTGGACTGGAGCAGACACAGAGTCGGTCTGCTCCTGTCCTGTGGAGAAACTGAATCCTGAGTCATCCAGGAGCCACAGCACTCAGAGCAGCTGGAGCCACTACACTCAGAGCGGCTGAAACTGAACTCTGAGTCATCAGGGACCCACTGCACTCAGAGCAGCTGGAGCCACTGCACTCAGAGCAGCTGAAACTGAATCCTGAGTCATCGAGAACCCACTGCACTCAGAGCAGCCGAGGAGCCACTGCACTCAGAACAGAAGGATTACCAGATCCAAGAGGTGGCCTGAGTCCCAGGAGTTCTTCCACCCGGGAGATTAGGGGCATAAGACCACAGAGACCTCTGGACTCCGAGGAGCTCTGCAATAAGCAAGATAACTGGAAATACAGATTCCAATCTTACACAGAGAGGGCAGGTACCACTAGAGTTACCCAGATGGCGAAAGGCAAGCGCAAGAACATAAGCAACAGAAACCAAAGTTTCTTGGCATCATCAGTGCCCAGTTCTCCCAATATAGCAAGCCCTGAACACCCCTTCACACCTGAAAAGCAAGATTCAGAATTAAAATCACTTCTCATGATGATGATAGAGGATTATAAGAAGGAATTAAGTAACTCCCTTAAAGAAATACAGGAGAGTACAAGTAAACAGATAGAAGCCCTTAAAGAGGAATCACAGAAATCCCTTAAAGAAATGCAAGAAAACACAAAGAAGGAATTAAACAAAAACATTCAGGATCTGAAAATGGAAATAGAAACAATAAAGAAAGTTCAAAGGGAGACAACCATGGAGATAGAAAACCTAAGAAAGAGATCAGGAGTCATAGACGCAAGCATCACCAACCGAATACAAGAGATAGAAGAGAGAATCTCAAATGCAGAAGATACGGTGGAAAATATTGACACAGTTGTCAAAGAAAATGAAAAAAGCAAAAAACTCCTAACTCAAAACATCCAGGAAATCCAGGACACAATGAGAAGACCAAACCTAAGGATAATAGGTATAGATGAGAATGAAGATTCCCAACTTAAAGGGCCAGTAAATATCTTCAACAAAATCATTGAGGAAAATTTCCCTAACCTAAAGAACAAGATGCCCATAAACATACAAGAAGCCTACAGAACACCAAATAGACTAGACCAGAAAAGAAATACCTCCCGTCACATAATAATCAAAACATCAGATGCACAAAACAAAGAAAAAATACTAAAAGCAGTAAGGGAAAAAGGTCAAGTAACATATAAAGGCAGACCTATAAGAATTACACCAGACTTCTCACCAGAGACTATAAAAGCCAGAAGAGCCTGGACGGACATCATACAGACCCTAAGAGAACACAATTGCCAGCCCAGATTACTATACCCAGCAAAACTCTCAATCAATATAGATGGTGAAACCAAGATATTCCATGACAAAACCAAATTTGCACAATATCTTCCCACAAACCCAGCACTTCAAAGGATAATGGATGGAAAACGCCAACACAAGGAGGGAAACTACAACCTAGAAAAAGCAAGGAAGTAATCTTCCAACAACCCCAAAAGAAGATAACTATACAAACATAACTTTACCTCTAATAACAAAAATAACAGGAAGCCACAATCATTTTTCCTTAATATCTCTTAACATCAATGGTCTCAATTCCCCAATAAAAAGACGCAGACTAGCAGACTGGATACACAAACAAGACCCAGAATTTTGCTGCATACAAGAAACACACCTCAGTGACAAAGACAGACACTACCTCAGAATAAAAGGGTGGAAAACAATTTTCCAAGCCAATGGTCCCAAGAAACAAGCTGGAGTAGCCATTCTAATATCAAATAAAATCGACTTCCATCCAAAATTAATCAAAAAAGATAAGGAAGGACACTTCATACTCATCAAAGGAAAAAGCTACCAAGGTGAACTCTCAATTCTGAACATCTATGCCCCAAACGCAAGGGCACCTACATACATAAAAGAAACTTTACTAAAGCTCAAAACACACATTACACCTCACACAATAATAGTGTGGGATTTCAACACCCCACTCTCAGCAATGGACAGATCATGGAAACAGAAACTAAACCGAGACACTTTGACATTAACAGAAGTTATGAACCGAAAGGACTTAACAGACATCTATAGAACATTTCATCCTAAAACAAAAGAATATACCTTTTTCTCAGCACCTCATGGTACCTTCTCCAAAATAGACCATATAATTGGTCACAAAACAAGCCTCTACAGATACAAAAAGATTGAAATAATCCCTTGCCTCTTATCAGATCACCATGGAATAAGACTGGTCTTTAATAATGACAAAACCAATGGAAAACCCATGTGCACATGGAAACTGAACAACTCTCTACTCAATGATGACTTGGTCAAGGAAGAAATAAAGAAAGAAATTAAAGACTTTTTAGATTTCAATGAAAATGAGGACACATCATACCAAAACTTGTGGGACTCCATGAAGGCAGTGCTAAGAGGAAAACTCATAGCTCTAAGTGCCTACAAAAAGAAACTGGAAAGAGCACACACTAACAAGTTGACTGCACAACTAAAAGCCCTAGAACAAAAAGAAGCAAATACACCCAGGAGGAGTAGAAGGCAGGAAATAATCAAACTCAGGGCTGAAATCAACCAAATAGAAACTGAAAGAACAATACAAAATATCAATAAAATCAGGAGTTGGTTCTTTGAGAAAATCAACAAGATAGATAAACCGTTAGCCAGATTAACCAGAGGGCACAGAGAGAGTATCCAAATTAATAAAATCAGAACTGAAAAGGGAGACATAACAACAGAAACGGAAGAAATTAAAAAAATCATCAGATCCTACTACAAAGGCCTATACTCAACAAAACTGGAAAACCTGGATGAAATGGACAATTTCCTAGACAGATACCAGGTACCAAAATTAAACCAGGAGCAGATAAACCATCTAAATAGTCCCATAACCCCTCAGGAAATAGCAGCAGTCATTAAAAGTCTCCCCACTAAAAAAAGCCCAGGACCAGATGGTTTTAGTGCTGAATTCTATCAGACCTTCAAGGAAGACCTAATACCAATTCTCTTCAAACTATTCCACAAAATAGAGACAGAAGGAACACTACCCAATTCGTTCTATGCAGCTACAATTACACTCATTCCCAAACCCCACAAGGACCCAACAAAGAAAGAGAACTTCAGACCAATCTCCCTTATGAACATCGATGCAAAAATACTCAATAAAATTCTAGCAAACCGAATCCAAGACCACATCAAAACAATCATCCATCATGATCAAGTAGGTTTTATCCCAGGAATGCAGGGATGGTTCAATATTCGGAAATCCATCAATGTAATCCACTATATAAACAAACTTAAAGAAAAAAACCATATGATTATCTCACTAGATGCTGAGAAAGCATTTGACAAAATTCAACATCCCTTCATGATAAAAGTCTTGGAAAGATCAGGAATTCAAGGCCCCTACCTAAACATAGTAAAAGCAATTTACAGCAAACCAGTAGCCAACATCAAGCTAAATGGAGAGAAACTTGAAGCAATCCCACTAAGATCAGGGACTAGACAAGGCTGCCCACTCTCCCCCTACCTATTCAATATAGTACTGGAAGTCTTAGCCAGAGCAATTAGACAACAAAAAGAAGTCAAAGGGATACAAATAGGAAAGGAAGAAGTCAAAATATCGCTATTTGCAGATGATATGATAGTATACTTAAGTGACCCCCAAACTTCCACCAGAGAACTCCTAAACCTGATAAACAACTTCAGCAAAGTGGCTGGTTATAAAATCAACTCAAACAAATCAGTAGCCTTCCTCTACATGAAAGATAAACAGACTGAAAAAGAAATTAGGGAAATGACACCCTTCACAATAATTGCAAATAATATAAAATACCTTGGTGTGAATCTAACCAAGCAAGTGAAAGACCTGTATGACAAGAACTTCAAGTCTCTGAAGAAAGAAATTGAAGAAGATCTCAGAAGATGGAAAGATCTCCCATGCTCATGGATTGGCAGGATTAATATAATAAAAATGGCCATCTTGCCAAAAGCAATCTACAGATTCAATGCAATCCCCATTAAA
>NW_021616356.1:0-5647 GCF_004785775.1 Grammomys surdaster
AGCCATTATATCGGCATCTGACAAATTCACATAAATGACAGACATACCTACAGGGAAGCATCGCTATCTGCCCCAGGAGTGGGCCAACATAATCCTCCGTTGCAAGAGCAGCCAGGACATTTCTTTTTGAATGTCTTGCGATTCTTATGTTCCCAAATATTTCAAGCAATATTCTAGAAAAGCCTCTAAGGAATGAAGGCGGTGTCGTGCACATGGGTTAATCTTGGAAATCACCCGAAAAGAGCGTGTCTAAAAATAGAAGAAGCCCTACAGGTGACATAAAGCTCAATCCTGCCGTGCAGTGGGGCTGCATGAGCCCTCTGTCCCCTGGTGAGCAATAAAGTACACCTGCCAGAACATTCCGCTGAGCCACCCAAACATCTCTACCTTATGACAGAGCTCCTTAGACAATATTGAACGCTGTCTCTATTTGCCAACTAGGTTCGGGGGGGGGGGGAACCCTATCTTGAGTCTATGAGAAAGTCAAATACTCTGCCATGGGGGGTAGCTCTGTTTGAATTTACCAACAGAGGTTTGAGACAAGCAATCAACCTTCAGATATTACTTTTAGAACAAACAAGGAGTTGGAGGTGAGAGGAGGTAGCTCAGTTAAGTGTTTGCCATGCAAGCATGAGGACCTGAGCGTTGTCCCCAATACACACTTCAAAAGCTCTTCTGCAGCAGCATTGCATGCGCTGTATAACCCAGCACTAAGGAGGCAGAGAGGTAGAAAGATGCCAGGGCCGTTCTGAACAGCCAGTCTAGCCAAATCAGCAAGTTCGAGGGCACATTGGAGACCATCTCAAAAGATAACATGAAGAATGGTTAAGGGAGATGCCTGATCTCAACCCCTGGTCCCCCCTCACACACACACATTCAAGCCCTCCCCAAGCGTGTGTGTGCGTGCACACACACACACACACACACACGTAAAGAAAAAAAACAAGTATGCAGGGCAGATCACTTTGGTAATGTTTTGTGGTATACTGTGTGTGTGCACACCCATGCACTTTGTCACATTTTTGTGGTTCTATTAGCTGTGGAAGACTGTGATAAGATGTTCACTGTTTCTTAATCTACAAATGAGTCACGTTGCTTATTGCCTTCCTTTGTAGTAACGTGTGTGAAATCTTCCAACACAAAGCCAGGCACTTGGAAGATTCGAATCATCTCTTCATTAGAGTTGCTGAGCTTAAGACAAAGTTCCCTTGAGCCTCTCCCTTGGTGTGCTGATGCAGGAGGCTGTCTGCTGTTCGGTGCACTGCATAGGTGCAGAGCCAGGGCCTGACCCCTCTCCACCTGTAGGAAATGAGTCTCTGGATTTAAGTGTGCTCATACTTTAGGGCGCCCATTAGATTAACTACGTGAAGAGTGGGGTATGGGTAGCAGTGAGTTTTTGTACAGTTCCTAGCACATGGAAATAATCTTTTACATGACTCACAAATGAGAGGAAATCAAAACCGCTTGTATAAGCTTACGTGTGCACTAGAAGGTACACACAGAGTATGACTCTTAGTTTGCAGCTCAGTGTCTCCATGTTGGTTCTGAGATAAGTAGCTGTGTGGCTGGTGCTCTTAGGCCTTTTAGTATGGCAAGGCCACCCTCTTCATTTCCAGGCCTCTGTGTGCTCGGTAGTATTGATTGTGTTCGTGTATGTGCAATAGTGAGGCTTCACGGTTGTGGACCACAGGGTCAAGATCCCTCCACATGACTTTGCATCTGCTTGGTGTGCCCCTGGGGGACAGCTGCTTGCTTGCTCAGACTGACCCAACCTCGTGTTTATACTCTGCCATGCTGCCTTTGAGATGGCCTTCCCAAACTCCACTGTGCAGCACCACCAGAGAATAGCCTCTGGGGTACCAGGTCCTAGTGCCTAGTGGAATGGAGCCTCCTGGTGAAATCGGGATGGTATTACCCTCATCTTGGAGGAAGGTGAGGAAAAGGACATTCTGGTCTCCTCATGGCTTCAGTTGCGAATGGAACTCAGGAAATCCCTCCTAGAGGCACTGGGATGGCTTTTGCCGGTTTCATCTACTTTCTTGGCCGTCCATGGTAGTTTAGCAATAACCAGGCAGCGGAGAGATGGGTGGGGTGACTGGCAAACAGGGCTTAAGGCCTGGGATCACTAGAGCTGCCAGCCTTTAAGAGTCTATCAGAGACAGAGTTGGTGTCAAGATCCTGTTCCTTCTAGATAACAGGGTCAAGGTAGACAGAGTGCCAAGGTCACTGTCCCTTGTGGTCCATTCAGTTAATATTTCCCTCTGTACACTTGGCCAGTCCCATGTGACATGATGTCATGGGTGTGGCAAGGCTGTGAAGAAGAGGAAAAGATTAAGTGTACTCTAGTCTCTGGATAGCAGATACTCATCCAGGTTCCTGTTTCTTGCTTCCAGCACCCCACAGCTGGCGGGTGAGAGAAGCTTCTGAACAGATCTTCCATTACAAAGGAAACCAAAGCTTTAATTCTCCCTAGCAGAGCCGGCTCACAATCTCCGTTGTTATGTAACTTAACAGTGTTTCAGTTGCTCCCAGGGGGCAGGATGGTAACCTTGCTAGCAAAGCAAAGGGCTTAGTCATAAAGGAGAGAGAGGTCACTAGGTGGTGGCTACTACAGACAGACACCCGCATGGAAGAGAAGAGACAGGCAATTGGGCTAGGGCTCTAACACTTGAGACAGTGTGAATATTTTATATTCAAGAGACTATGGTGGTTTGAGTCTTTGGCGCTATGCCAAATTTGCACTCAGGCCTGAGTAGCATGGAGTGCCTGACCTAGAGGATCTTTGTTTGTTGTTGTTGTTGTTTGTTAAGGAAATGTTTACATTGCCTAAACTTTACTGACCAACCCACTCTCCGCTGGGCGCTAGCAGTGTGTTTATAGTGTGTACCTATCCTTCCACCCTCACAGGGCCTCCCCAGGGCGTCACTGTTCTTTAAAGTAAAGACTTGAGAAATGGGTCCCAGAACCTGGGTGGGACAGTCTGGGTGAAAGGCAGAAGGCACACCCACAGCCTCGTGGCTGTCACTTCCTCTGGGAACGAGGGTGCATCTTGACAAGGAAGTGGCCTTATCCTGTGGAGTGACCTTTAGAGATCACTGGCTGTGGCAGCACAGTTCTTTGTCTTTAAAGCTGGGACACTGATGGGCTCCAGGATCCCTAAATAGAGGGTCCAGGTTTTAGAACGTCAGATTTTGCAAATGGATATTGAAGTTGAACTCCTTCCTCTGAACGTAACTCCAGATGTGTGCTCCAGACCCAGTGCCACGTCCGAACTGAGAGCTCTGGGCTGGTCTGCTCACACAGGAAAACTGCCTCACCACAGTCCACCTGTGCCTTGTGTCCTCTTTGTCTATATAGTCCGTCCCTTCCATTTTATACTTGTTAGCAATGCTGCATGTAAATCTGTAGTGTAATTTTATTTCAAGTCCCTCAAATATTTGAAATCGGGTCAGGCAAATGTCAGAATAGCCTGTTTCCAAGTGTGTAGATGGACACAGTCTGACATTCCACAGACTAGGAATAAAGAGAAGCTGACCTCTGCTTCTAACTGAGGACTCTGTGTCATCTCTGATGGTGTCCGTTTTCTTGGGAAGCTTTCTGTATCATCCTTGTAGCCTTGAGCTGTCATGGGTTCTCCGTAGACCCTCGGTTAGAACCCTATAAATACACTGCATGAGCTTTACGGAGATTTTCACAGTGCCTTTAATCACATGTAGAATTCTAATTGCTTGTACTTTGTAACTTCCCAAGTGCCGCTGATCATAAGAGTCGAAGCTGTTTGGTAGTTCTCAGCCTGCTGCGAGAGCCATGGAACTGTCTTTGCTAATCTGCCATAGCTCATCCCGTCCTGAGAGCGAGTTTTGTGAAATTTCTTTTGAGATTCTGCACGCATACGCACAATCCTGGAGCAGCATAGAAACTCGTCTCATAATCCATGTGAGGTCTTCTGAATTCTGAATCTTGATGGGTCCTCTGAAGAAAGGAGAGAGCCTCCTCTCTTGGCCTTAAAGAGAAACTGGTAAAGGAGGCCCCGATCCTTTTCAGAGTACAGTCAGGTATTTAGCCAGCCCAGCCCTGCAGGGGGCCAGTCGGGTGTGTTTCAGTAGTACTTGTACCACAGGGATGGGACACATGAACCCACAAGTATGTGACCAGCACTACCATGGCTCTGGGTGGATCATCGTCACCAGGGTCTAGGGTCTTGGATAATGACAGAGCCCCAAAATCATGTGGGTTGTTGAAGGATGGATTTGAAGGAAGGGTTGAGAAGAGTCACACTCTGCCCTGGCCTCTGTCGATGGCCTTCCTCTGTGGGTGGCTTCATGAACTTAAGGAAAGAAAAGTGCTTTCAATAAGGGTGTTATAAGAGGGGGGGGGGAAATCTGAAAATTACATTAGCATCCACTGCACCTGCTTATTGGAAGATGCAGGTTAATATCCACAATCGAGTTTTAACACTTATATACAGACAGATATTAGGGAGATACAGCTTCCCCCTTGCATTTAGGATGAAGATGTTCTGGGATTGCTGGCTACCTTTCCAAAAGGGAAGCTCTGGTTGAAAACCCTTCAATCACACACATGTCTTAGGGGGAGTTTGGCAAGCATCAAGGCTATGAGGGCAGAGTCCTTGTTAATGAGGGTCCTCGGGGACAATTTTATGTCAACATCTTTGTAAAGGATGTAGCAGGAGCAATACAATCTAATTCCTTGAAGCTCATTTGCCAAAATTGCTTCCTCATTTACCTGTCTGTGGTTCCACAGCTTCCCTTGTAAATGCCTTCCTGTGCTTAATTCTTTCTTCACTCCCTCTTCTGTCCTCCCTTCATCCCACCCAGCTGGCTCCTCTAGCAGGCAGACGTTCTACATGACACATGGTCTCCAGCTGCAGTGGATATACGGGGAGGCCATGTCCACATGAGACATCAAAGACCCAAGGAGAGATTGAGCCTCGAGTGCCCTATGACCCTGTAGCCTCATGCCCAGAGAGGACAGCGTACTCATGGACTATGAAAAAGGAGCCACAGAGGGACAAAGGGGACAGTTAGATGATGGGCCTGCTGTGAATCACTCTATAACCAGTACAGATATACAGCATACAAGATGGGTCACATCAGAATATTGTCCAAAGGACCAAAGACCTCTAGGAGAATTTTTAGAGTGAGGTCTTCTCTTGCCACCCCCAGGACAATGTTGAATGGCAGTGTAATTCTGACTGTGGGATCTCATATAGGAGAGAGGATCCTTGAAGGAGCATAGAGACCACAGCCTGAGTGTATGTTGCTATGGTTCAGCAGGAGGCTGGGTGGGTTCCTGTGGCTGCTGGCTAAGATCCAAGTCTGGGCAGGGTTGATTCCGGAGAGGCCATGGGAGCGGAATCTGTGTTATCTCTGTCTGTCAGCTTTGCTGTTCATGGGGAAAAGACATGTGGTCACAGATACTTTTATATTTTCTAATAGCTACATGAAGAAATGGTACAAAGAATTGGAGTTAAATTCAGTTTCCTTATCCACAGCCCTAATTCTCGAAGGGGGCAAATGTCCACCATATTAGATGATACTGGGCCAACATCCTTGGTGGGTACTGTGACTTGCAAATCATACTCCCTACACTACCTAGGATACTTCTAGCACAGAAAGTCATAGGC
>NW_021616357.1:0-1489 GCF_004785775.1 Grammomys surdaster
CACTAAATGCAGCTAGGAGAGCATGGGCATTATTTCAAAGTCAGTGCTCTCCTGGATCAGATAGCCCCTGGGGATATGACTCAGGCAGCATCTATATATTTTGAGACATATGGGTAATTGCATGAGAATGCTCATGAAGAAGGCAAAAGTATTAAACATAGACAGTTTAAGATCATAGGCCCCATACTTTTTAGAGTTCAGTGAGAATGCTTGAGGAGAGAAAGAAAGGCTGATTGGCACTAAGGGCCATGACCTTGAATGTCTTTGACATTGACTCAGTAGAAAAGCATGTTAATATTGCTCTTGCTACTTGGAAAAGACAGGGGAATGTTAGAGGAATTATGGGATTGGAAATACCATGTAAGCAAGTGCACAGCTGATGCCCACGTCATTAGCAGTTCCCATTATGTTAACTTCCATCCCCTGTATATCTTCGGTTAAACAGACTCTTTCTTCTATTAGGAGATCCTTGTCTGCATTTGATCACAACCATGAAAAAAATTAGCAGTGTAGTAGATGGGGGCAAGAATGTGAGAGGAAACAATTTTGTAAAACACTGTGGATTTTTTCAGAGCCTTGATTGGTCCATTGCAGGTGACATCACAATGAGTCTTTGTGAGGAATGTGAGATACTAACTAATGGAAAGGTGCTGGGTTTGTCCTTGTGCTTCTGAGTGGCAGGAGGTTGGTGGAAGAAGAGTTGGACTCAGTTAGTTGTTTTTCATAGACTTTATTTTTTCCCCAACCTGTTGGACATGGACATAGTGAGTTTGTTCCTTAGGTTTTCAGTTTGGGCTTTTGGCATTTGGCATGTAATTATTATTGTATTTATATGACGGTTTGGGTTTTAGTTTTTGCCTGTATGTTCATTTTCATGAAATCACTTCATCTGAGTTTCCTCTTTTTAAAGTTATTTACTTGTCCTGTTTGGCCTTTGGTCTTGATTATTTTACAACTTTGGTGGCATGTATTAACTATACATAGTGAAGAAAATCTTAAGACTTCCCAGATCTGCCTGTACTGCATTTTCATCATATTTATCTATTCATTTTGATTTCTCAACCCATTGAATGGGACCGGTACTTCCAATTATAAAAGGTTCAATGCCCCTGCCCACTTATGCCTGTAGGAAAATAAGTGGGATACTTGGGTTTGTGGAACTGGCATGTTTGAACTCCCACTTCTCTAGCTCCAGGTGTTTTCCTGAAAGTGTTTTCACTGGAAAAGCCATTTCATTTCATTTGTTTTCCAATTAAAAGTAGTGATTGAAAATGTCCCTTTCCTCAGTATTACAGACTACTGAAATTTTTGACAATCAGTGCTGCTATTTGCTGAGACTACAGGAGTTGTTTCCCAGTTTGTTGGGTTTTTCCTCAGGATTTCCATTTGGTGATTCATATTTCTTTACATACTACTCTTTCCTTGGTTCTTTTATCATACAATACATCCTGACAGGATCTTACCCTCCCTCTACTCCTCCCACATGTCC
>NW_021616358.1:0-1215 GCF_004785775.1 Grammomys surdaster
TAAGCACGACTGCTGTGTGGTGCAAGGTCTCCTGCTGTCTCCAGCTCAAACACGCCTTTCAGTCATGAGGAGCGGGACCTCCGTCCCAGTCCCCCAAAGCAAGAAGGTATTATCAGCTCTTTCAGTTCTCTCCTTCCGGGAGTAGCTCGAGAAATCCCAGGGAAGAAAAGTGTTTCAGCCCCTTCAGTTCAGCTCGCTCTTCCCACTGAGGAGAGAAGAGAGAGTTGTCCTTTGAAATGCGCGACTGGCCAGGTGAGGGATCGCGAACGCACTCCAACAGCAGGAGACCTTGCACCACACAGCAGTAGTCCTTTAATTTGAGCTCTGAAGTTATATATATACAGTTTTGGGGACAGAACAGGTAGCCCCTATTGGTTTGGCTTGAGGGTTTGGGGATGCCTTATTTGCATGGAGGTGTTATCCTACGTGATAAGGGTCACAGGTCTCTTTGTGGGAAGTGGAAGCTAAGAGGGCCATATGTCATGGGAAATCTGAAGCAACCTTCTGTCCTGCTGACCCTTTTCAGGCCGAGGTTTCTGGGGCTTCAAAGATTTCTACCAAGCTTTCTGGCTTTCTCATAGCCCACTGCTCCAAAACTCCTTCCTTTTCTTTTATAAAGGAGAGGTGTCATCAGAGTAAGTGTCCCCTATGTTGGGAACAGTTTGATATTGGACTAAGGCTTGATTGTTGGTCACCTTTGCAATGTTATACATTTGTTGCTTTAAAAATTGAATGAGGCAAGGTGCCAGGAGAAGTAGAGCTCCAATGGCTAGTACGGGGCCAAGGAGGGGAAGAATCCAAGCCATCAAGGGGTTAGAGTACCAAGGGGTAGGGGTGTTGGGGGTATAGCGTGCCCGGAGGTTCTCCCAGAGTTCTTTGAGTGTTTGTACATCTTGTTCTACCAGCCCAGATTCATTGACATAAAAGCAGCATTCCTCCCCCAGTAAAACACAAGTCCCCCCATGTTCAGCAGTCATCAAGTCCAGGGCGCTCTGGTTTTGGAGAGTCACTCCTGCCAAAGAGGTTATCTGGCATTGAAGGGACTCAAGGCTGTCTGTAGTAGAGGCCATTGCTTGGTCAAGCTTGTCCGCCATCCCTAGGCATGAGCACTGCCTTACAGTGGTGAATGATATGACCTTCAGGAAAGTCCTGAAGGGTGTGGAAAAAAATCTAAAAACATCAGTTCAAAAATATATATTTTCTCAATGATGGAAA
>NW_021616359.1:0-2850 GCF_004785775.1 Grammomys surdaster
GTGTGTGTGTGTCTGTGCATGTGTGTCTAGCGTGGTAGTGGACACTTGGGGTATGGTGTAGGGTCTGGGTATCTGTAGGAGGACCACAGACATAGGGGCCATTAGAGCTGGGCTAGCTGGGGCAGTGTGTGAGTGTGGGAAAGTGTGGCTTCCCGAGTGTGTGGACCCAGCAGGGTTGACATAATCTGTGGTGTATATAAGACAGGAGGGACCCAGCTGAGTGAGGGTTATCTGACAGAGCTCACTCACAGGGGTGAGAAACACAGCCATGTCAAAGGAGACACAGCCTTGGCAAGAGAAGAAGCACGCAGCTGGCTTTCTAAGGACTGCAGCCTTACAACTAGGAACTTGTTAGTTAGCCAGGATCTTCAGTGTGCACAATGTTCTATTCAATGCTTGTTTGTTTTTAAGTGAATAAGCTGTGGGTCTTCTTGGAGTCAGAGACTGGCATGTTAAATCAAGATATTTGACTTAAAAAAAAAAGATTTGTTTCACATTTATTTAAAATGTATCTGTTAACTTTTATGTGTGTGGGCATTTTGCTTGCGTGTCGGGCTGCGTAGTGCATACATTCAGTGCTGGAGAAGGCTAGAAGAGAGAAGCAGATCCCCCAGAACCAGACAGTTGTGAGCTGCCAGAGTGGTGTGGGGAACTGAATCCAAGTCCCATAGAAGAGCAGCCAGTACTCTTAATGAACGATCTGTCTCTCCAGCCCCTATTCTTATTCTTTTTTTTGTTTTGTTTTTTTTCGAGATGGGGTTTCTCTGTGTAGCCCCAGCTGTCTGGAACTCACTCTGTAGACCATGCTGGCCTCAAACTCAGAAATCCACCTGCCTCTGCCTCCCAAGTGCTGGGATTAAAGGCATGGGCCACCACCGCCCGGCCCCCGGTTTTATTCCTGACTTATGCATCTTGATGAGTTTGTGCAAAACTCTGTCTCAAAACCAAAAGAAAGGCTAGGCGATGTTCCAGTCAGTCAGTAAAAGACATGCAAGGCTGAAGACCTGAGTTTAGGACCCAGAATTCATGTTGGTCAATAAGTAAATAAAACCCGGAATCCCAGTCCCAAGGAGGCAGAGACAGTGAGAATCTTTCTTCCTTTTAAAAATACCACCTTAAACAAACAAACAAACAAACAAACAAACAGGGCAGTAGTGACAGATGCCTTTAATCCCAACACTTGAGAGGCAGAGGCAGGCGGATTTGTGAGTTAGAGGCCAGCCTGGTCTACAGAGTGAGTTCCAAAACAGCCAGGGCTACACAGAGAAACCCTGCCTTAAAAACACCCCACACACACAAAAAAAAAAGTTTAAAAATACCACCTTGTGTCCTTAGGAGAAAGGGCATCGTATTTAAGTTAACAAATACAGGTTGCAAAATAAAAATAAGAGTTTATTCCATATAGAGCCAACAAACAGCCACGAGACACAGCATTGATTTATAGCTTGTAGCTACTGGACTTGAAGACCTTTCCCATCCCACTTTGGTGGCAAACATTCTCAAGACTGCCTTCTCATTCCCTAAAGTCAAGATGTGTAGCAGTTATGCAGGGAGGAATGCAGGGATGTCTTTGGGCAGGATCCTGTATACCTGTGGGAGCAGTGGGGAAAAGTACACGCCACGGTTATAGCCCAAAGGTACCCTGTGCAGGAGCTTTGCCGGGTCAATGAGATTCTCCCCCTAGCCCCCCCCGCCACACCCCAGTGCAGTCCACTGGGTGTGATTTATAAGAGGGCACAGCATGGAGACAGTCACACAAGGATGACACATGTCAAGTAGCAACCTCATGACCAGAAATCCGAGTGGACAAAATAAGAATAAATAAGAATAGCTACCGTTTAGGGACTTCTATGTGTCTTTGTGCTTCAGGTTCTGTCTACGAGGCAGAGGCCTGTTCTTGGGGCTATAAGTCTTCTTAGGCTGGGCATGTGACTCAGTTGCTCGAACGAACGGTTGCCTAGCATACATGAAGCCCTGGGGTTCCACCCCCAGGACCTCACAACCCATAATCCCAGCCCTCAGGAAAAGAGCAGATATCAAGGTCGGTCTTGGCTACATAGTGAGTGGGCTACATGAAACTGTCTCAAAACACTATCATCTTCCCCACTAAATGCTACAAGTTATCAGTCAGGGAGCTTAATGCTTATGAGATTGCTAAAAGAAAGTACTAGTGGCTTTAGATAGGGCTGGACTCCACGAAAAGACAGAAAGGTCTCGTCAAAGAACTATAGGTCACAACCACAGGATGAAGTATCTGAGTCAGAGCCTTCATGGGCAACTTGCTAGGAGAAGTACTGAGGGAGAAAAAACAGAAACCGAGCCTATGGTCAACTCTTCCGCATTAAATTATATTCTCAACTTCCTCTGGAGTAGATGGAATGAAGTCCTGGACACCAACCGCCAGTGTTTCCTTGATTCCCAACGAATCAGCAAGCAGGTAGGGAGAGTTGCAGAGGCAACGCCTACTGGGTGGTTGAGGGACTCCCAGGATGTGCTCTGGCAGGAACCAGTGGCTGAGAGGCACATGATCTTGGCATTTAAGCACGGGACAGGTCCTGGTGGCAGCCACTTCACTCACACTGCCTGGTGTCACTCTGGTGGGTTATGGCAGCCTTGGGCCCCAGGTGCTGCTTGGAAGGCTCAATCAGAATCCACCGCTTGGTCGAAGGCATTCTCAGAGCGCTGCTTTGTCCTGAATGCTGAACACAGATACAAAAGAAATGCCAGGCACAGCAAGGCAATAGCTGTGAAGAAGGCCAGGACTCCCATAAACACTGGCGGCTGTATGGGTAGATGGATCAGGGGACTTCCAGCCGGGATCTGGTTGGTCAAGCTGAGCATGTAGCCTAG
>NW_021616360.1:0-3085 GCF_004785775.1 Grammomys surdaster
CCCGGATTCAAAGCCTGACTTTCCCTCTGAGAAATAATTACACAGGAAAGTGGTGGAGAGGAAAGATTTTAATTTTGTACTCTTTTCCTCAGAATGCAATGATTCTACAAAGATTTAAGGAAAAATTCCTTAACATATCAAGTGAACAGTCAGGAGGACGAAATAAAGAGACTTCTAAGGCTCCTGGGCATGTGTGGCTCAGTTCCAGCTCTGAAGTCCACAGAGGCAGCATGAGGCTCTTTCTCAGTTAATTTCTGGCTCTTCCCAGTCACTAAATTGAAGGATTTCATGGTGTTTGCTCTCCACGGTACTTGAGTGTCTTTCCAGGTTCCTCTCTCATGTAAGCCTCTGTTTTCATTTGTTTTTAGGAGCCCCCCTTGGCTCCAGAATTCACTCGGGGCATTCATCTCTCAACTTCTGTCTGGTTCAGAGCCCATTGAAACCTTCTCCTGGGAGTGGCTCCTACTTCTTGAGAACTCCAAAGTCTCTCTGAAGTTTCAGCCATTGGTTCCTTAACATGTGGATCTCTACACAATTTCTGTCTGATCTTATCTCCAAATGCAGCTCCATCCATTTGTATGGCTATGATGGGTTTCCCATGTCGCCAGCACCAGGGGTGATGGCAGGAGGGATGGCTCAGGACCTCAAAATTATCCATTGCCCAGGCCTAGGCCTGTTCTTGAGTCATATCTGGGGGTATTTGGGGCTCTAGGTGGTTCTTGCTTCCAGAGAGCTCTTTGAAGGGTAGTAACCACAAAGCCATGGCTTTTGTTTCCTGAACAAGCAGGAGAGTTTACCAGCTGATTTTGTCCAGATTATAGTATAATCTGAAAAAATGGAAAATACAATTAATATATAAATATCTGTTACTTTATATCCTGTATATTTCTTCTTGTGGTATGAATTTAATATGTTTACTTTAGGAGTGGTGGCAGTTTTAGTTCATTTATGATTTTTATCAACACAAAAGGTTCAGCTGCTAAATCTATAGAGATGAATTTATCAAATACTCTAAATTGATGTCTATTTCATGAGAGGTGCTTTCTGTATTTTGCCTGTATTCAAAGACAGAATGCCTTTTTAGTGACTGTGAATGTAGCTCAATGCCAAACACAAAGGAATATACCTTCTTCCCATCCACTCCCTGATCCTTCGCCAAGACTGACCATATAGTTGGTCCCAAAGCAAGCCCCAACTGATACAAGAAAATTGAAATAATATCTTCTATCTTGTCAGACAACCATGGATTAAAGCTGCACTTCAACCACAACAGAAACACCAGAAAGCCTACACAACTTTCTACTCAATGATCTCTGGGTCAGAAAAGAAATCAAGAAAGAAATGAAAGCCATTCTAGAATTTAATGAAAATAAAGGGACAACATTCCCAAATTCATGAGACACAATGAAAGCAGTTCTAAAAAGAAAGTTCACAGTACAATCCTTGTTGAAATAATTATTTAAAAATGGAGACTGGTCAAGCCAATATTCTAATTGGTAGCAGCTCTGCTAGCTCAGCTGCCATGTTCCCTGGCCAGAGGCCACGTAGACACTGCAACTAGAAATGGCCAGCCAGAAAAACAGCCCTGCCACCCATGAGACACCAGCCTGGGAGATGGCTCTGCCAATCTTCCACGCTGTCTCCACAATGATTGGGATTGCCCAGACCATTTCGCCATCCATTCGGGCCTGGTAGAAAAATGATACTCTAATGCTTAAAGACTAATCAAAGGCTTTATATGTTTGGTAAAGCTCATTGACAATATGCCAATACAAAGAGAGTTGTATCCTAATTACCTAACCTAAATAATAGTTGTTACCCACGACTGTTCTCCATACCTTCATGACTCTCCATGGCTCCTACCTCTCTCTCTCTCTCTAGCTCCTCCTCTTGCTTTTCCTCTTCCTCTCCTTTCTCCTCCCACTTTAGCTCCTCCTAAAAATCCCTCCATAAAGAAATTAGAAAGTTCTTATATCAGCAATGTATAAGTCACTGTTAGGCAGGGAACTCTAGAGACACAGAACTAATGGAATGTCTCTCTATATTAAGGGAATTAATTGTAATGACTTACTATCTGCAGTCCAACCAACCCAATAATTGGCAACTGTGAATTGGAAGTCCAAAAGTCTAGGAGTTTCAGCTGGCCTTCTGTATGAGCTGTTATCTTGAAGAGGTAGATTCCAACACATGTGCTCACAGGAGTGAATTCTCTTTCTTCCACTTTCCTTATATAGGCCTATAGAGGAATGTGTGGCTCAGATTAAAGGTTTGTATGACCAGGCCTGATTCTGGAACTTGCTTTGTTCCAGGCTGACCTTGAAGTCAGATCTGATGTATCCAGACTCCTCAGATTAAAAGCATGTACTACTTTTCCAGGGGTAAATTCTGCTTCAGTAACTAGACACTCTGCTTCTAGTTGTCCATGTCAAGATCTGGATCAGAAGCCTGTGTCTTCCAGCCTCATGATCTGAGTCACAGTGGTGCCCTCAATTTCTGGATTGTACTTCATAACATATGTAGTTTTCAAGTAGAGAACAAAGAATAGCCATCACAAACATATACCTAAAAGCTCTAGGAAAAAAAACAAGAAGAAGAAACCCACCAAAGAGGAGTAGAAGGCAGGGAAAATGAAATCAGGCTGAAAGCAATCAGTAAGAAACAAAGAAACAATACAAAGAATCAACCAAACCAAGAGCTGGTTCTTTGAGAAAATCAACATGATAGACAAGCCCTTACCCAAACTAACCAAGAGATAGGGGACAGTATCAAATTTAAAAAAAAAAATCAGTGATGAAAAGAGAGACATAAAAAAAAAAACATGGAGGAACCTCAAAAAAAACTTTAGGTCTTAGTACAAAAACGTGCACTCCATAAAATTGGAAAATTTTAACAAAATGGATGATCTTCTAGACAGACACAACTTACTGAAATTACATCAAAATCAGCTAAAATCAATAAACAGACCACCATCCCTAAAGATCTAGAAGCAGTCATTAAAAGTCGGCCAACCAAAAAAAAAAGCCCAGGGCCAGATGGTTTTAGTGGAGAAGTCTACCAAACTCTCAAAGAAGAGCCAATTCCAATA